>NC_089589.1:66269042-66569042 GCF_019320115.1 Miscanthus floridulus
TTTACCTATCAGTGAGGGCTTCATGGCTTTAGGTCCATTGAGCTAGACCTCACCTTTTCTATGTACCATTTGGATAGTTGCTTGTTCTTCTCCCATCAACCCTTCTTGATTTTTGTTGATTCTAAGTTGACGAGTTGGTGTCCTTTGGGGATGCAAACTCAAGTTCCTCTTTGATCGTCTTTGTCCTCTAATGGCGTGGCAGAGAGTTGTTCTTATTTGTTTGTTAGTGATACGCCAGCCATCTTGATGATCAAAGAAAAGGAACCTCATTGGTACTCACATGGAAGCTTCATCTTCAATGACTTAGGGGCGTCTTTGTTCGACCATGGTTGTGACCTTACGAGACACCATCAGTAGACCATTGATCAATGATGTCTGTTGGCACGAGAATGTATGCCATGATGGGTGGCATCACGTCATCTTGGTCCTTGTTGCTGACGTGCGAGCTGGTCTTTTCGAAGATGATGAAAGCAGGCATATTCTAGCTAATACGAGGTGGGTTGCATCCTGCTTCTCATCAGCATCTTAACCAGAGTCTTGGGAAGGCTCAATGCTATGTTGTCTTTAATGTTGCTCATAACCTGTCAATTTTTTCGTCCACTTCCACGGTTGTAGTGGTGATTTCTGGATTTGCAAGTTCATACCAAACCTTGAATAGGCATAGCTTATATTCACTCTTTCCTACAAAATGTTAATAGACACATACCCGAGGGAATATAACAAATTCAAAACACGGGTTGTTGTCCATCATTTTTTGTGATTTTCCTCTATGTTAATTAAAGGATGTTTTTAGAATTATTTTAGCATAGATTTTGTTTATCATGTTCTTATAGCAATTTTTATGTGTTTGCTGCATTCTAGCATGGTTCAAGACAAAGATAACTTGCAACAAAAGATAAGTGAATAAAACTTAATACTCACAGTTCTTCCTTCCATGAAGAATGAGTTGGGTCTTGTTTGTGCAAAGTTATTGGAGTTCATCACATGCCTTGATTCATCTTTGATGTCAATTCATATCTTGACTTACACAGATTGAATTTGAGAGTTTTCTATAGGGTTTAGTCCAACAAAATATCCAGTGTCTACACAAGCAACTTTTAGTTCAATAACCAAACTAGACTCCATGTCTAATTTTGATTAAGGAAGGCGTTTCAACCTAAGCACCACGCTTAATTTAAAAGTCTATGGAAGTATGCCGAGTACTTCCAAAACAAAGCATACTATAGCAGACAAAGGTAGCATGAAAGCACTATAGAGATGTATTCAAATAGAGATTAAAGAGCATCATCATGGTGATATTTTTTTTACTAAGCATGAGCCTTCATGTGCTCATATTTTTTTTCTTTCTTTAATAAAGAGACAAATGGGATAAATATATGCATGGAACTAAATATGCTATGAATTTGACATAAGAAAATCCAAACTAAATGGGGTGGATGCATGGATTATTCAAAGTAAACATGCAATGGAATGCAAAAAGTTAAAAGATAACTACTCATCAAGATTAAAGTCCATGAGCAAGACTATATCTCACCTTTTTATCATTACTTACTATGACTCACATGGAATTTGTGAGTTGTGCAACATATGTATTCATCACTTGAGATGTGATTTAAATTCTTGTGACGTTGACTTTTTTCTCCAATCTACACATGGTTAGAATAATATATATGTGTATGCAAACTTATGAGATGGCAGGGTTCAAATGTTGATGGATCTTGAATGTTCAGGCACCCTAGGTTCTTCAATGTTTCTTCTTCTTTTCTTGTTTTCTTGTGGAAACACACCGGAAGGTCGAATCGGCATCTGCTGTCCTGTCTATTCCACAATTCAACAGAACAGGGGTAATCCCACAAAAGCTAGCAATAACTAGACTAGCAGACATCAAGATCAATATCAAAATCTTTACGCCAATTGTTTCCCCAGCAATGGTGCCAAAAAGCATGTTGGTATTTTTAAACGCACATAGATAAATCTATAAGCGCACATATACCATTGTAGGTTTCACCCAGGAGTATTCCAATGTATCGTATTTATCCACAGGGAAACAATGGTTAAAGAAGTTGATAGTTCACCATCATGTGTCTACGAACTAGTACACCGACTAGACTAAAGTGGGGGTAAGGGTTGATAATGATAAGAGTTATGAATAGTAACACACACACCAGAGAGTCCCATGGTAAAATAAATGAGCAGTCTAGCTAAATTGAGAGGATAACGGGTAAGTTTGAGGTTGCTAAATACTTCTCTATTACTTAGGTTCTATAGGGTAAACCATGGGTAGATATAGCGATCACACGTAATAACACTTTGGAGCAATAGTACCTTTCCAACTCTCGAGGGGGATGAGAAAGCATAGTTGGGGGAAGGCTGCCTGAAGCTCTACGAACACCAATCCTAACGTGGTGGATTACAATGGCCTGACAGAGCTATCATCCCTAGGGCTACCACAACTAACCGTAGGATTGAGCGCAATCTCAGGTAACCTATAGTCAAGACACCATGTCCATACTACGGATTACTACTCTAGTTACATATGCTAACTAAAGCACTTGAATGCGAGCGGAGATCCCATGCAAAGGTATGATAACTATAATAACCATACACATGAAAGGCATAAAAGTAGATAGAGAAGATAACTATATTAAAGCATAAGTCTTGCAAAGGTGAGATATAAAGATATACTTGACCTCCAAATATTTCTCTAGAACCTAAGCATGGCTCAACTCTCCCTAACTCTCAAATAGAGGTATTCTACTTCTACATCTTGAGAGCTTTGTGGAGATTTATCTCTTGTGGTGTATCTTGATCTGAATGAGAGATGGCCTCCTAGAGGGGGTAGGGGTTGCTTTAATAGGGGAGATGGAGTAGGGGGCAAGGCATTGCCACGTCATCGATCCGCGTCAACTCCCTCGATCACCATTGGATGAATCGACTTAAAACCACCTTAAAATTAATGGTGTAGATCTTGGAAACACATACGAGGTGGCGGAGAGCAAACGAGCTCCAGAGTGGGCTGGTCGGCCTCCCCATTGGGTCAGCCGGCCTACCACTTTGGCAAGTTGGCCTCCCCTTCATGTGGTGGGTCCTGGACTCCATCTTGAGTTCCTTTTTGCAGTTTTCGCGAGTTGAATCACTTGTTATCGTTATATTGCTTGCTTGGAGTGTATGATAGTGGTCCCAAGGCTGTTTTCTAGATAAATTCCCCTGCATACAAATATTCACCTAAACTTGTGGAGTCCATTAGTTTAAACCCCTAGACCTATGTTTGGTGATGGAATTAAGCATAGTTTTGGGATATGTTGCTGGTTTATAATTGACATTAACAACCATCAACAATATTAATGAAATCTCAAGATTTATTGTTGAATGTTGGACTCAATTCTAGTTTATTTCATACTTAATCTAACATTTTTCTAGTTACAACCAGGTAGAACAAGCGACGGTTTACAATCGGGTAGAACGATTAACGCCCACAACCAGGCAACAGTCACCGTCGTCCGCGGTGATAGTGGCTTGGTGGCTCTTGGAACATCTTCGTAGGACCCATTCACCACTACTGGTAGCCTTCACCACCGCCTACATACATATGGTCTTGATGGTAACACTTTTGTCAATTTCCAAGCCCACACGTGGAGTCCCGCACGTTTTTACAAAGTTGTGCATAGTTTCCATTCCCGCGTCTAAAACAGTTGCTTACAAAGCACGCTCCCCACCCTATGTCTTTCTCCTCGCTAATAGCTTTTGTTCCTCATCACCGCTCCTTACTCCCTTGTGTTGAATTGTGCGACTGCCCCTACTCAGCGGGGTGCAAGCTGCCACTCACCACGGACAAGCTAGTACCCCACACCGGTACGCCTCACCAGAAAGGGCCCGCATAGATCCACTGGTGACCAGGTTGGTACTCATCACCGCCGTGGCTACTCCAGCTTAATCCTGCAAGATCCAAAGGCAATGGTAATACTTTCGCACTTCCCTCCATCTTTCCTAGATTTTCCCCTCTTCACACATCTGAGTATGAATCAAGCTTCCATCTGTTTACTAAGGAGCGCACGATCTAATCTCCATAGGTGCTCCTTCTCTGATTCAGGCGATAGCGCCACCGCTTCCATCGCTGGACCTGCTCCACCAGATCCTAGTCAAGAGCTCAAGGAGGAGGAGGCCCCCAACAAGAGGAACGAAGTGGCTATCCTTATAGACCGTGTCTTTGTCCTCATCCTCCAATGCCTCATTGCCCTCTCCTTGTGCTGCTGCAAGTGTGTCTATCACTCCTAGAACCGCCTCATCTCCAAATTCGAGTACCATAAGGAGCTGCCCCAGATTATCGTCGGATTCTTCTATAGCAGCTGGAAAGGCAAACGCAACTTCACCAGCATTAATGGTCAAAACCCCTCCTTGACCTTCTTACTCTTCCCCATTCAGGATGTTGTGATCTTAGATTGTTGCTATGGGCTCATCCTCTGCTGGTGCGTTGGATTTTGCTATGTTGTTTGTAATCCGGTGACTACCAAATGGTGGTTACTACCGGATAACAACCTTTCTCTTGGTTCAGCTCGCTTGGGGTTTGATCCGATAGTCTCCTCGCACTTCCATGTGATTGAATATGGGAAGAAGAGGGTGAGTGAGTCTGTAGGTGTGAGCATCTACTCATCTAAGAGTACATCATGGATGTTTAAGGAATCTAAATGGGGTGAGGGTGTTGTATGCACATATTCAACAAGTGTGTTCCTTAATGGTTCTATGCACTGGCTGGAGTTGTCCCAGATAGTTGCTGCTGATATGCAGGGAAAGACATGGAGGAAAATTCAAAGGCCACGTGGTGAAGTAATCTCCATCCATGAAGCTCAGGGTCAGTTGTGTTTATGTACTGCTAGTATGTTCAGAAAGTATTACCTTTCATTCTAGATCCTAGAAGACTATGGTACTGATAACTAGACAATGAAGCATACGGTGACCACGCTGGAGGTATTTGGATGGGACAATATTCAATTTGGTTATGATGTTTATGATGTGGACTACAAAGTGATTGTAGTTCACCTATAATGGAATTTGATTTTCCTTGTTGGCAAGGATTGCACACTGATCGCATATGACAACCTCAGAAAAGTTCCTGTCCTCCCTGCCCAGGTTGTGTGGTATCCTAGACCTACCTAGAGGCTATGTTTGGAGGGACCTCACTATCTTCCTTATGTTCCCTTGTTCATGGAGTCAGTAGGAGAATAGTAAAGTTGCATATGCTATTCTTTCTTCAGATAAGGAGTTATTTTGATTCTATATACAGTCCAATTTTGCCTTAGTAACTAAAGCACTTGTATGTTGAATATTATTAATGCTGCTGCTTTGTGCAGGTTGCAGAGTCTGAGTGCTTTTGAACGATTTTCCTGCAGTGGCTAAGGGAGGAAGAAGAGGGGTTCCATGGTGCACTGGCTACCAAGCTAAATGAAGCTTTGCCTTGCAAGCAGGAGTGCCAATCTGAAGGAGCAAAGCACATCTACCTCATTTTCGTTATGTAAGTCTATAGGGAGCAAAACCTTTATTCTCCTATCTATGTACCAATTGTGTTAATTCTTGAGTTGACACAGTTTTTATGTTAGTGTCGCTTATTTATTATAAAAAGTACTCTTTGTTGTGGACATGATGAATGGTGTGTAATGATTATATCTATATGGTGTGTTTAGTAAGTTATTAAGGCCCAGCTAAATTAGTAAATAAATTGTGAAAACCGAATTCAATTCTATCACCGTCAGATGTAAAGGTTATTGGATGTTTTGTTATCACCACCGCTATTTGTCTCATGTGATAGGGGTCAATAGTGTATCACCGCCAAATGGCTTAGTAACCTGAGACTCACTAAAGGGTCTTCAGAAGTGGATCGTACTGCAATGCAATGGTGACTATTACCTATGACTAGACGGTTCATACAGTGAAGTGATGATGATGTCTTCCTGGACATAGATGCGTCGGCCGCCAAAGCGATGGTGAACACACAATGCACACAATCGGCTCATTGTGCAAGGCGACTGTGATCCTGATCATTGTCCAAAATAGTGGTGTTATTGTACACCCACACAATCAGGTCATGGTACAACACAACCAAAACAACAACCTGATCACTGATAGATCATAAGCCAACACGGCAGTGTAAGTGTACACCCACATAGGCGGGTCATGCTCCACCATGATGGAAACAAGGACCTGATCACAGATTGATCATATACTAATATGGCGGTGTTAGTGTATACCAACATAGCCGGGTCATGCTCCAATGCGACGGAAGTAAGGACCTTAGCACAGACAGATCATAAGCCAATACAATGGTGTTAGTGTACACCACAGTTAGTCTCAGATAGCGACAGTGAGGGCTATGATCATCACTGACGATATCTTACTGTTGAGGCTGAAATTAGACTACGATGGGGGTTATGACGTGGCTGTGAAAGATCTTAGTGTAGTAGTGAGTATATATGAGATAGGTTAGTACATTCCAAGTGAAGGAGCAAGTGGATGATGATCATGATGATGGTGGAGGCCATGGTGATGATCAAGTGCTCAAAGATTGGAAAACAAGAAAGAGAAAAACAAAAAGGCTCAAGGCAAAGGTATATTTGATAGGAGATTTTTGTTTTGGCACTCAAGACACCAAGTGGGTGTGAGTGTATTTAGGATAGATAGCTGTACTATTAAGAGGGTGAAATTCATGGTGAAATGTGGTTATCAAAGTGCCACTAGATGTTCTAATTCATTGCATATGCATTTAGATTCTAGTGAGTGCTAACACCCATGAAAATGTTTGTGAAAAGTTGCAAACACATGTGCATAAGATGATACACTTGGTGGTTAGCACATTTGAGCAAGGGTGGTGAAGTTTGGGATAAAAAAGAGGAGTTTTTGATTGACTGTACTTAGGTCACGGCGTGATCGGACCCTAGATGGGTGAGTCCTGTCATCAAGGCAGTGGAGGCATGGCTCTAGTCTTCGGACTAGACTCTGGCGTGCAGCAGGACTGGACCCTGCTCATAGAGTTCGGTTATGGCGGTGCTGTGCACAGGGGGCGACATGGTGCAACTAGGAGAACTGGACCTAGGCTCTGAGTCCGGTCATAAGTACCAGACTAGGTCTGGTCATGTTTAGCCCCCTCTAGACATCTCTAGAATAGATTGGACCCTAGGGTCGCTGGGTCCAATCGTTCGGCATAGCTGAGTCTAGTCATGGTGGTATTGGTGCATGGGTGCGAGGTGTCAGTGAGGTCCGGACTTAGCCCTAGGTCAGGTCAGGTCTTGTTGAACAGGGTCTGATCATTTTTAGGCACCTCAGGAGCTCTCTATAAGTGATCGGACCATGCTGAGGGTGAGTTTGGTCATTTCCTAGAGCGAGTCTGGTCACCCCAAAAAACCCCCAATCAGAGGGCCAATGGCTCTATTCTTTTGGGTGCCTATATAAGCTTGTTGGCCGGACATGGCTCACTTTCTTGGCCATTTCCATTGAGAATACACCCTAGTGAGCCTAGCCATTCCTCTCTCACTCATCCTACTTGATTGATTGATCATTTGGTGAGATTCGAAAGCAACCAAGTACATTGCTTTGAGTGATTGCATCTAGAGGCACTTGGTGATTGTGTTTCGCTGTGGATTTCGCTTGTTACTCTTGGTGGTTGCCGCCACCTCTATGTCTTGGTGCAGCAAGGATCATCGAGCGGAGGAAGATGCTTGTCTCTAGCTCCGATCATGGAGATTGTGAGGGGTTCTTGACCTTCCTTGGTGGAGAGTCAAAAGGTACTCTAGTGGATTGCTCATAACGTGTGATGCCTATTAGCGCGTGAACCTCCAAGTGGGTGAATCACTACAATGAGGACGTAGCTTGCCGGCAACCAAGTGAACCTCAGGGATAAATCATTGTGTCATCATTGTCTTTGGGTTTCTCATTGTGATTGATTGATTGACTCTTGCCACATTGGTATAACCTTCACTACCTCTCTTGTTTTTGCTTGCCTAGTGTAGCTAAGCTCTTTAGTGTAACTAGTTTTGAGAGCTAGCTTGTGTCTTGTTAGTTTGGTTACTAAAGCTCTTTAGTTAGTCGTTGAGAGCTCACTAATTTAGAGAGTAGTGACTTAGCCCTTTGTGTGACATAGAGATCATAGTTAACTAGATTTGTGGATAGGTGGCTTGCATTTTTAGTAGGCTAGTGTCGTAGGGTCAAAACCGTGGCAAGCATTGTTGTTCAAGTCAGTGTTAGAGTATGTGTCTCTGGTAGCTCGGGTGGACTCAAGAACACAAGAATCACAAAGGGGACCCAACGGTTTATCCTGGTTCAGGCCAATCAATGCCCTACGTCCAGCAGGGGATGATCCTTATACTTAAGAGCACCCAAAATCGGGGGGTTACAATAGTGTAGAGAGAGATTTGGTAGGGGGTTAGCTCGGTGCTAATCCTAAGGTTGCCTTGCCGTTGGTGGAGCCTTCCCCTTGTTGGTGAGGTGGAAGACGAAGGGTGTGGTGGAGGAGCTCTCGGTGCCCCTCCCTGGGTTGCTCTGCTCTTGGTGCTGAGTAGGAGCGGATGGATGAGGAATGGAAAGATCTATCTAGGATTGTCCTCCTCCCCCCTCTAAGGTATGACCTTTTCCTTATATACCGAGATAGGTTGGGTACATGGCGGTTTGGGGGGATGTGTCTATGGTCTACATGCACCAGAGTCCAGGAGGGTCTTGCAGCAACTGCTCTGTTCTTACACTCTATGTGTCAGGCTATGTTAGTTTGGACTGGCCTCCCTCAGGTGAACCTTCTAGAGTCTTCTTGGTGGCGAAGAAGGTTGGCTCTAGGGGCTGACACGTGGGCCTGAGGCTGCCAAGCCCCTAGAGGATGAGGGAAACTTGTTTTCTTATGTCACGCCCTATGCATGACCCTATCGCGAGAGCGGCTGATGAAGCCGCGCCCGAAGTGCGGCGTTTGGGAGCCCTCGAGCCTTAGTGGCTTAGGGCACATCTTGTTGTGCCTAGGCCTTGGCTGGCGTCATAGGCTAGGGAGAGGCCAAGGGCGGGCCCAGGTGAGTCATCAATTGGGAGCCTGAGGCTCGGGTGAGCTCCTAAGCCCTGAGCGGGGGTTATGGCGTGCTCAGGCTCGGGCAGGTTTCCTCGTTTGAAGGTGTGCGCAAGCATACCTGATGGGTATAGCCCCTGAGCCCCTAGGCCATCCTAGAGGGGTCGGTTGGGGGGTCTCTTCAGTCAGGAACCATTGACCCTGAGGTTTCATATTCCCATATGTTAGGATCTCGTCAGCTAGCGCAACACTTGCTTCACCTCATAATTATCTAACTACTTGGCTTAGTGTTGTTGTTGAATTTTTAATAGGCTATTCACACCCCTTGAGCCATTAGGACCTTTCAAGTGGTATCAGAGCGGTGGTCACCGTGGATTGATGCTTAACAACCTACGGTGTCAAAATGGCTCAAATCAACAACACCAAGAGGCCACCCCAATTTGATGGCTCAAATTATCCATATTGGAAGGCAAACATGACCACATATATTAAGTCAATCAATAGAAAGGTGTGGAAGGTGGTGGAGACCAAGTTTGAGGTAGCTGATTTGGAAAATCGCACCACGACCGAAGAAGTGTTGCTACAAAACAATGACATTGCTCTTAGTGCTATTCATGATGCTTTTGGATGAGAGGACATTTGGGCAAATCAATAGCATTGAGATAGCTCATGATGCATGGAAGAAGTTGGAGGAATCATTTGAGGGCACTCAAGTGGTGAAGGGCACCAAGGCATACATTCTCAAGGAGAAGTTTGCAAGATTCAAGATAAAGGAAGATGAAAGTGTGCTAGAGATATTTCATAGGCTCCAAGTGCTAGTTAATGATCTCAAAGCACTTGGTGAAGAGGTAAAGGACAAGAACTTCTCCCACAAGTTCTTGAGATGCTTGCCATCAAGATTTGGCACTTTGGTCACTATTCTAGTAAGGAGTGGTTTGGACACCATGACAGCAAACCAAGTGTTGGGAGATGTGATGACTGATGACACATATAGAGATGATGATGAGAAGGAAGAAAAGAACAAAGAAAAGAAATATGACAAGAAGGATGAGAAGAAGAAGAGTGTGGCATTCAAAGCCGCATCATCATCCAAGGGCATGGCCACAAGCAAGACACATGAAGTGAAGATGAATGATTTAGCTTTGATGATGAAGATGATGAGAAGATGGCTCTCTTCGCGAAGAGGTTTGGCAAATTTATGGTGAAGAAGGGCTATCGTGCAAGAAGGAAGAAGTCATCATCCAAGAGCAAGGATGAAGCAAGAATGTGCTTCAAGTGCAATAGCAAGGATCACCTCATTGTGGAATGTCGATATAATAGTGACAATGATGATCACAACAAGAAGAGCAAGAAGAAGGACAAGAAGGAAAAGAAAGAAAAGAAGGACAAGATGACCTTCAAGAAGAAGAAGGGTGGTTCTTATGTGGTCACTTGGGATAGTGATGCTTCCTCAAGTGATGATGATGAAAAGACCACCAAGAAGAAGGCTCTCGCAAGCATTGCCATTAATGAGAAGTCTTCTCTCTTCGACACTCCATCGACATGCTTCATAGCTAAGGCCACTAAGGTACAATCCAATGATGAGTGTGATGAGAACAATGGTGAAAATGAAAGTGGTAGTGATAATAATGATGAACCAACTAAAGATGAACTATTTGACATGTTAGAAGATGCTAAAACTCACTTTGACATCAAGAGAAGGGAATGCAAAGACTTCCAGCAAGCCTTTGATGAGCTCAATGCATCTCATGAGAGGATAGAGGAAACCCATGAGAAGCTTGGCAAAGCCCACAAGAAGCTTGAAAAGGCTCACTCCACTCTTGTTGAGCAAAATGAGAAAGTAATTGTAACATGTGACGTAGGCTTAATATCTGACATCATTGATGAATCTTTCTATAATCCTATTGTTGTTGCTCCTGCTAACCCTTCTTGTAGCTCATCTAGCACATCCACCTCTACTTCACCTATGAGTGATGGTTTCACTTGTTGTCGGGTTCATAAACCCAGGGTCCTAATGGACCCGCTTCCCTACAATACTTGGCCCAGCAGGCAGCATAGCGACAGCACGCGTCTGGGCCGGCCTAGATACCCAATGACAGGCCAAGACCACGATCCGGTCCTTAACTGGCACCTCCGGCTAGGAGACCTAGTCAAAGCCCAAACTGGAATGCCTAGCCATGGTACGACCATAGTCTGACTCCGACACCATTCCTCCAATCGAGGATATGCTAGACCTTTGCTTGCCTCTCCTTCCCGACCAACATGATTAGGGCTGACTGGGAATAACTGACCAGGACACCTGCTCGATGTGGGCTCAGGGAGTAGGTGGAGCAGATAAGCTAAGGCGCTCAAGTCAACCACAATACCAAGGACCGTACCCTGCCATGCCCTACGCACCTGCAGGACGGTGCCGTCAAGCCATGTCAGACGGACACTATATGGCCTACCAGATGTGTCAGAGCACAAACAATATTGTGGGCACCTTCTTTTGCTATCCTAGGTGAACATTGTGTAGCCTGCCAGGTCATGAATAGTAAGGTGGGCGAACACTGTGCATCCTGCCTGGTACAACAGGTCATGAACAGTAAGTTGGGTGATGGTGTGCCATACCTGACGGTGTGAGCAACAAAACTAGGTAGCACCCGTACACACTCTTTCCCTTTCCGTCTTTGACTTGTAAGGCCATCTCCTTCATCTATAAAATGGGATGCCCTCTCTCCTAAAAGACAATGGCTCTAGAGCTCGATAGCTAAATAGTCTACATGCTCTCAACAACTGATAAGCTCAGACACACAGAGCATACGCTCCAATACTTAGTGCACGTTTGAGCATCTGTCACTCTCTTCCACTTGGTTCAAAGTCCGACCAGGCCTCTAACACCACCTTCTCATTCCTTACTCATTTGTAACCCCACAGCAAACTTCGAGCACCTGGGCTCAGGAATAAAGTCACCGACCGACTAAAACTAGATGTTGGGCATGTTGCCTGGACCAGTATAAATCCTGTGTCATCACGTGCTAGGCCACATCCGATCACAGTGCATGGTAAAACTACAAATATTTACTTGTTGGCCACATTTCGCACCAACAGTTGTCATTGTCCATGGGGAAGATGTCGTGCGTTCACGCTTTTGGTCATGGGATGGCCCACCTTTCCACCATCTTTGGCATGGCGGGCTTGAGCGATATGATTCGCTTTGGCTTGCTGGAGTTTCCCATGCTCCCACTTGCTGGGATGTGGGTTCCTCCCATCTTCATGCCACTCCAGACCTTCCCCTTCAAGAGTCTAGACTTTGTTGTTGACCAGCTTAGCGTACTCCACCTCCACGAGGAGGCGCTTGTCCTCAATCCCACTGGAGGATGAGCGCCCTCCATGGCCCTAGGCCACTTGATGACCTCAACATCGAGACACCTGCGCTTTGCCTTGAGCCCATGCTGGGCTCAAACCCCACAATGAGTGATGTACATATTGTTCTTTACTCACTATTTAACACTTTCAGCCAGCTCTCTAGAGGGAACCCGTTGACCCCACTGCAACCCCCATGCAATCGGTTCCCCTACGGCATCGCATCCCCCATGGATGCATGCACATGGGGGCTCTAAAGGATGCTGACGCCACTCCCTCTCATGTCTGAGTTCATGGGGATGGTGGGCTATGCCCCTACCTCCTTCCATGACCTCGTCGATGACGAGGTCGAAAGCGATGGCTTCAGCATCGGTGATGTCATGGCATCTGGCCACCCTCTGTCCCTAGAGTGTGCTATGGTGGATGCCCTAGGAAAGCTACCAGAGGTAGTGGAGTCTCTATAGACTCACACCCCTCTAAACCCCCATGCATAGGCCTTGGCATGTGCGTAGGAGCACGGCGAGGAGTTATGACAAAGGCGATAGAGCTAGACGCCACCTGCACCGGCACGCCCGGCGCATCACACTATGCCATAAGTGTGTAACCTAGCAAGTGGCACTCGGGGTCATGCCCATTAGGTCCAGTGTAACAAACTGGACGAAGGGGACAACCCCCTCAGTTTGCTCGGGCAGGCCAGAATATCATTGCTGCGGCGATGCTTCTACGTGGCCTCCATGAGACAGCCGACCCCTAGGAGTAGGCGATCCACTGAAACCACCGAGCGCTGGTGGAGACCGCCGCCGTTCAGCAGGTGGAGAGCTCTGCATCACGACACCGGTTCATGGCCTCTTGCCCAACTAGGGCACTGGGGTCGCACTAGTTGAATTGCTCCATCCACTCACCGTAACATTTGTCAGGCGTGGAGTAGGAAGCCACGGTTGCACCACAACCTGACCTGGCGCCCGCTCCACACCGACCACCTATGTGCGAGCGGCTCGGGCTGAACTATGACGCTCACAGTAACATCAACAATCAGTGCCATACTCAGCACAATGATGACGTCCATCGAATGGCGGCAAGAGCGGGAGGCACGGGCCCCGGCTGGACCATCGAGGAGTATGAGGACATGCACCCCAGGCGTGGCAGCCGACCGAATGACCAAAGCCCTAGCCCTGATGGCCCAGGGCCATGGGCCTTTGGTCGTTGCATCCAGAAAGAGCCATGTAACACCCTAGGTGTTAAGCATGCATTTAACCTTGACATTTGCATGAGCACAAGCATCATTTATCCTTTATGAGCATGAGCATCTCAAATAGTATCTCTATGTTGGCTTATATTGCCTGTGTTGTCACTAAATTGCCTTACATATGCTAGGGTTTACTTGTAACCAATGTATGAAATGTTTGTGGAACCCTAGGAGTACCTTAAAAATGTTTAGAATATCATATGTAACAACTTTGGTATTCATGACTAAGGCAAGTTTGGTCTCTAAGTCATAGTTATATTGTAAGTCATCATTTTAACGTGGTATGTTTGACCTCGGTTGAACTATGTCATAAAGGGTTTGCATGATAGAGCACCCGTAAGCAAAGTTGTAGTACTTGATTAGAGCAACAACTTTTATTTTTGGGTCATGAGCTAATTCGGTGCCTAGCTTGGTCATTTAGAGCTCACAAAAATTAACAAAACAATATTTTTGGCACTTAGGAAATTTTCTAAGTCCTAACTGATTTAACAGTTCATTGTGCCTGACTTTGGGATGATGTAACTTGCTAACCATTGCGATTTAGACCTAGATCATTTAAGCAATGTTGGAGTTGGTATATAGATCT
Source organism: Miscanthus floridulus (assembly GCF_019320115.1). Taxonomy (NCBI): domain Eukaryota; kingdom Viridiplantae; phylum Streptophyta; class Magnoliopsida; order Poales; family Poaceae; genus Miscanthus; species Miscanthus floridulus. The sequence goes on from NC_089589.1 coordinate 66,283,251, forward strand.
ACAACTTCTATTAGGAGAGTTTTTGCTAATTAACCGTGGATTAGGCGCTTGAGCATCGTCATTTGGCGCTGTCACACATGAACCCGATGCTCTGATGACCGTTGCTGCCATGCCATGGGTGGCCGACCACGTCAGGCCACTGACGCCGTGTGGTGGTCATACAACGTCGACGGCCTAGCCGGTCGGGCCATGACAGGTACAAAGGCGTCCCGCGCTCGCCCGTTCATGCCCACACCCTCATTTGCTCTCTATGCCTCCCCTTCACTCGCTTTCACGACACTCACAGCAGTGCTCTCGCCGTCGATGCCATTGCTGGCTGCTCGACACCTCACCACGCTCGCACCGCTCTCTCGCCATAGTCGTAGCTCCGCCGTGTTCCCACCACCTCACCAAACTATTCGTGTAGCTAGCAGAGCACGATAAGGCCCCCTATGCAGCGCCGCGGCCATCGCCGTCATTCTCGCCGCCGTTCCACGCCGCACGTGGCTGGGCTGCCTCCGACCACCATTCATCGTGCTTGTGTGCGCGCTAGGTTCGCCATAGGGTGTAGAAGCTCGGCCAAACCCTAATTTGTGCCATCTCGGTCAACTCTGATGGCGCACAGTCAACTCTCACCCGCTGTGCCGCCATTAGTGCCGTAGTCGCCCTTAGCTTATGTTATCGACCCAGCTTGCTACACCAGTGCATGTGGAAGGTCATGGGGAACCTTGTGGTGCTGGTGCCATCGTCCGACCCTTCAGCGCCGGTGCTCTATTTTGTGCCACTGACATGCGGGCCTAGCTGACTTTTGGGTCCCAGCTGTCAGCGGCTATTGATTTAAATTCTAATGCATTTATTTCCAAAATATATACAAACTTTGAAAAATCATAAGTTGAGTTGTAGATGTCCAATTTTGGTGAACCAAATTTTGTTGTATTACTCATGAAGTGTAGTATTTTATAAAAATATGAAATGTATAGTTTCTAGTGTTTTTATAGGTGAATAAAATATAGCTAGATAAGTGCTTTTTAATGTTTGCAATATTGTAAAATGTATATCTTGAGCTAGAAAAGTGATAAAATTGTGATCCTAATTTTACTGGTCTTGTGTTGACATGATCTAGCTAGAAAAAATAATAAACTTGCTGTAAACTTGATTGAAGTAGGGACTTTCTATTTATCTATTAATAAATGGTATTTTCTAAGGAAAATTACAGGGATAAAAATAAGTAACATATGGCCATGCAAATTTTTGTATAGTAGTATGGCACTAGGATGAAGTGAAGAAAAATATATAATCTGTTGTTGGACACTTTTCTATAGGGTTAACTATTTTCACTAAAATAGACCTTACTAGCTTGTCATTTTGTAGTGGATGTTATACATGTTCAAATGGTATTAAATTTTTTCAATAGTCTATTGGGAGCACTTGGAAGTCACTATAATTTTCTGAGAATTTATTATGCAAATTTGGTATATGTTTGTTATTTCACCTAATTATCTAATTAAACTAATAAAGACATTTAAATAAATACATTGGGTTTTACCATTATGTTTTCTTGGGTGTATTTGATATTCCTGAACTGTTGGTATGTTTGGTGATGTCCAATTTTGAATGCTTATATGCAGTAAAAATATTATTGCTCTATAATTCAATCTAAAGGTGTTTTAGGACAGATTCTGTTGTTGGGTATGTTATATAGTCATAATGATGTTTACTGTAAAAATGGTTAATAACAAAGTTGTAGATAACTTCTTCATCTATCTTGTTTCAAAATTTCAGGGTAATAGGCCAAATGGTTCAGGAGTTATAGCTATTAAAGTTGGTCTGCCGAAATACTTATTTTCTGAAATTTTTGGACAGAGCTGAATAGATTGCCTGTTTTGGTTAGGGTAGAGTTTGAATTAGCTCTTAGTGATTAAATAAGAGTTGTAGGAAATTTTATAATATTTCCAAAAAGTCCAATATCACAACAGTTGGATAAGCATAACTACAATTATGATGTAAACTTGTAACTGTTAGGTGTAGCTTAGAAATTGTCTTGTGTAGAATATGGGAAGTGAATAGAAAAGAGATATGTACCTACTCAGTAAACAAGGAGTTAGCATTGTTATCATTATGTAACTTAACATCATTATCGCAGCATGTACATTCTCTTATCACATCATCCATGATCCTTCTTATGCATTCAGGGGACTTACTTATGCATATGCATGCAATAGGTGCAACCGAGGAGATCACATTGGTGGAACTCGACGTCGATCCACAGGAGGAGAACCAAGAGGTGCAGCACCAGGAGGTTCCCGGAGAAGGAGAGCCTAAAGTCGATCATCTTCCTGAGTGCTCGGATCACCAGCCTGCAACTTTTGTGAAAGGCAAGCCCCGGAGCATTATAAGTCTCCCTACTTTATTAATGTCACCTAAAGTTATTTGTATTGATGCATTACGTGATAGGAGTTGTTTGGAAACACTTGCTATATATTACCTTTCCTTGTCCAAAAATATCTACCATAAATCCTATTTAAGTCTAGTAACACTTATTATGCTTAGCTATGCTTAGACCGGTAGAAGTCATGTGATTTCGTATCACCTGCGAGTTATAGGTGATAACTTGATCACGGTTGGCTATATTGTGCTATCGTGGAACATAACCTGATGATGTTGAATAATTGGAGACTAAGTGGAGTCTTATGTTGTGGTAATCATAGTGATTCCATCTATGTTGTTTAAGGACCGGTCATTGGAGGTCATCTTATCATGTTGAACGCATGTCTCTCACATAGTTGGCCGAATAAGTCGTTCCGACCACAAAGCCAAGTAGCCCAACTCAGGCCAAGGACATCAATAGTTCAAGTGCGCACCCTGGAGGTAGTAAGGATTTGCGGAGAGCCAATGGTGTAAGCCCAAGGGTGGGTTAGAGTCCCGAGCCTCTAGGCAAATTGGTTGTATCTTTGAGGGTGCAGTGCTAGTCTTACCCACGATTGTACTTGAGTTGTCCCAAAGGTGACCTAATGCAACCCCGATGAGGGAAGTATGGGTGTGTGTTAGGAATAATTCCCTAGCTGGGTAGGAATCGATTCGAATCGCCGTCTCTCCCTGATAGTGAGAACTTGATAGGAGTATGTTTCATCATAGTAATTGATGGCAGTGTTGGTTATGAGATTATGAAAGAACTAATCTGGATATGGTTCTTATTGTGATGACTTAATGGTACCAACATGTTTGGCATAGGATAGTTGCTAATTTAGTATGAGATATGATTAATAACTGGTGATTCACATTTTGAAAGATATTGGACAACTTATGCTTTTATGCAAATAAAGTCTACCAGCTCTACTGATAAAGCCTTGCATACTCCTTGGTGTCTTAGTATTTTAGTTGGATGGGTAAGTCTAGCTAAGTACCTTCTTATACTCAGGGTTTTATTCCCATTGCTGCAGATAATGTTATGTACCATGGCTACTGCAAGAACTGCTTTGCTCCTACAGTGGATGAGGAATAGGACCATGGGCATGGTCATTCTATATTTCATCTCACCCTTATGCTTTTGGTTGGAGATGACTATGAAACTGGCTATGTATTAAACTACGTGTGATGTTGATGTCAAACTACTTTGCTTCCGCTACTTTTAAACTTGGTTTGTAATAACTATGTGAACTCTGATGTATGTGAGATATTTGTGAACTATAATGTAACATGTGACTGATTATGTTGAATCATGTACGATCTTGGCTTGTATGTTGGTTGAATCAAGATCCTTCGTGATACTCGATGGACTACCGGATTTATATGGGCTCAAGTGTGATGGTTTGACTGCCTTGGTGGTTGCTTTTGTATTGTGCTCTTATAAATTGGATGGTTCTGTGACATGCTGTTCCTATAGCATTTCTGTTCGCCCACCAACATCACCAGTACACTAGGAGATGAACCCTGGTGTATGGCTCGAGGACTACTAGCGGGCCTATTGAGCTGGTGGAGTGGATAATGATTACTTCATCATCTAGTACCTCCCCATCTATGTGGGGGAGCATGTTCGGGCATGGCTCGAATTCCTTTTTCCCAACAACATCCGCGGCTGGGCGAACCTCAAGAGGGTCTTCATTGGGAACTTCCAGGAGACGTATGTCCATCCTAGGAATTCCTAGGACCTCAAGAGTTGCCAATAGGAGCCCAATGAGACCTTGCGGGATTACATCCGCAAGTTCTCAAAATAGTGCAACTCCCTTCATGATGTCATCGACATGGACGTTGTCAGTGTGTTCCTCTCTAGGACAACCTGCTAGTCCCTGGTCCACAAGCTCAGCTGTGTGAAGCCCCATACCACCAGCGACCTACCCAACATTGCCATGAACCATGCCTCCAGTGAGGAGGCAGTTGGGGTGGTCTTCAGTAGTGGTTGGGACAAGGGTAAGGTCAAGCGCGAGGAGCAAGGCAACGATCCCTCCACACAACTGGGCAAGAAGAATAAGAAGGATCAGCACCGATTAGCCAACCCAACTTTGGTTGCCATAGCCGATCGCGAGGGCAAACAGCCCTTGTAGGGCCAGTCTGACCATTTTGACAAGCTCATGGAGAACCCATGCACCAACCACGCCTACCCCATCAAGCACCTCTATAAGGACAGCGAGCTCCTTAAGCGCTTCCTACGGCAAGCCGGCAAGCCAAAGGAAGGGAAAGGCATGGAGGATGCAGCCTAGAAGGGAGGGTTGGCTGATCGGTGCTGATCCTTCTTATTCTTCTTGCCCAGTTGTGTGGAGGGATCATTGCCTTGCTCCTCGCGCTTGACCTTACCCTTGTCCCAACCACTACTGAAGACCACCCCGACTGCCTCCTCACTGGAGGCATGGTTCATGGCAATGTTGGGTAGGTCACTGGTGGTATGGGGCTTCACACAGCTGAGCTTGTGGACCAGGGACTAGCAGGTTGTCCTAGAGAGGAACAAGCTGACAACATCCATGTCGATGACATCATGAAGGGAGTTGCACTATTTTGAGAACTTGCGGATGTAATCCCGCAAGGTCTCATTGGGCTCCTATTGGCAACTCTTGAGGTCCTAGGAACACAAGCTCAGCTGTGTGAAGCCCCATACCACCAGCGACCTACCCAACATTGCCATGAACCATGCCTCCAGTGAGGAGGCAGTCGGGGTGGTCTTCAGTAGTGGTTGGGACAAGGGTAAGGTCAAGCGTGAGGAGCAAGGCAACGATCCCTCCACACAACTGGGCAAGAAGAATAAGAAGGATCAGCACCGATCAGCCAACCCTCCCTTCTAGGCTGCATCCTCCATGCCTTTCCCTTCCTTTGGCTTGCCGGCTTGCCATAGGAAGCGCTTAAGGAGCTCGCTGTCCTTATAGAGGTGCTTGACGGGGTAGGCATGGTTGGTGCATGGGTTCTCAAGCTAAAGATGTCAAGACCAAATGGCGTCATCGCCATGGGTGGCACCTTCTCGCACGCCTACACATGTGATCGCATGCATTACGAGCTTGCCACTACCGTCATCAACTCCACCGAGGTCCCAGAGCTCGGGAATTCGGTGACTCCAGCAGTCCTCGACTACAATGGGCCAACCTCCTTGAGTGCCTTCCATCCGACCAAAGAAACCAAGGCAGTGTAGATCAACCCCACCGACCTGACCAAGACAGTTTGGATCAGGACCAAGCTCCCAACCAAATAGGAAAGTGAGCTGACCGACTTCCTACGCGCAAATTGGGATGCCTTCTAACATACCTAGCATACCGAGGGAGGTCACTGAGTATGCACTACACATCATCCTAGGCTCAAAGCCCACCAAGCAACGCCTGCATTGCTTTGATTATGAGAGGCACAGGGCCATAGGCGAAGAGATCACCAAACTTCTGGCAGCCGGATTCATCAAAGAGGTATACCACTCCGACTGGCTAGCCAACCCAGTTCTTGTGAAAAAGAAGAATGGGAAATGGAGAATGTGTGTTGATTATACTGGCCTCAACAAGGCATGCCCAAAGGACCATTTCCCTTTGCCACGCATAGATTAGATAGTCGACTCCACCTTAGGATGCGAAATCTTCTCCTTTCTGGATGTCTACTCAGGCTACCGCTAGATTGCAATGAAAGAGTCTGACCAGGTCATGACCTCATTCATCACCCCATATGGTTTGTACTATTATGTAACCATGCCTTTCGGTCTGAAGAACATGGGCCCCACCTACCAATGGTGCATGCAGTAATGCTTCACCGACCAAATTGACCTGCCCAACCAACCTGACCAACTTGAGCAGCCAAAATCGACAATCATTGTCTATGTAGATGACATAGTGGTGAAAATGGCTCAAGCTAGCGACCTGATCGCAAACTTGGCCACCACATTCGCGAACCTCCGAAGGTTCATCGTCAAATTGAATCCTGAAAATGTGTTTTTGGGGTTCCAAAGGGGAAGCTGCTCGAATACATAGTGTCCAAGTGTGGCATCGCAGGCAACCCCGAAAAAATCACGGCCTTCTCCAACATGGGCCCTATACACAACGTCAAGGTCATGTAGAGGCTCACCGGCTGCTTGGCCGCCCTAAGCTAGTTCATCTCCCAACTAGGCAAAGGAGGCACATTCATCAAGGGCATGCCTCTCTACAAATTTTGTTAAGAAGACAAACACATTTGTTTGGACAAAGGAGGCACAACAGGCTTTGGAAAGCCTCAAAGCATCGCTGACGTCGGCCCCAATCCTCATCGCTCGTGAACAGGGAGAACCTCTCCTCCTCTACATCGCAGCAAGCAACCATGTGGTAAGCGCCGCCCTCATCATCGAGAGGGAGGAGCCAGGACACCCTCTGAAGGTCCAATGACTAGTGTACTTCATGGGTGAGGTACTCACCGATGCCAAGGTTCGCTACCCCTAGGTCTAGAAGCTTCTATATGCCATGTTGATGGTGACCCAAAAGCTCCTATACTAGTTCACTGATCGTGAGGTCATCATTGTCACTTCATACCCGCTGGAAGACATCGTTCGCAACGGTGATGTCGTGGGATGAATCTCCAAATGGGCACTCGAGCTCAAGGGCCATGACATCAAGTATGTCCCCTACACCACTATTAAGTCTAAGGCTCTTGCTGACTTCATCGCCGAATGGACAAAAGTCAAGCTCCCGACCCTAAATGTCACCCATGGGTACTGGACAATGTACTTCAATGGGTCGGTCATGGCGCCCGACTCAGGGGCTAGAGTGGTTCTAATCTCCCTGGATGGGAGTAGGCTCTGCTATGCAATAAGTCTCCATTTTTTAGCCTTGAATAATGCTGTGGTGTACGAGGCCCTCATTAATGGGTTGTGCATCACCATCGAGCTTGGTGCAACACGGCTATATGTCCGTGGTGACTCAGAGTTGGTCGTCAACCAAGTCATGAAGGAATCCTCCTGCAAGAGCCCTCTCATGGCAGCGTACTGCCAAGAGGTGTGTAAGCTCAAGGGCAAGATCTAAGGGACTGAGCTGCATCATGTCCCCCAATAGGACAATGATGCCATCGACTTCCTCGTGAAATTGGCTGCCAGGCAGGTTCTGTCTCCAGATGGGGTCTTCATCAACGACATCCACGAGTCGTCTGCTCGCGTTCTAGAGGATCTGACTTCGTTGCGGCTCAACCCCAACCAAGCGCTCGGCTACTCTAGTGCTCTGACACGATCTGACCCTGACCAGGTGCTCAGGGGCTCAGGCCCTAACATTCCTATCACAACGTCGATAGGTGACACTGCCATGATGATGCTCGACCCAACTGACTAGAGAGCACCGCTGCTCACCTACATCCTCGAAGAAGTCCTCCCACCAGAAAAGACTAAAGTACGATGAGTCGGTCGACGCGTAGACATTTGTCTCCATCGGTGGCGAACTTTATAAACAAAGTCTGTTGAGAGTACTCATGAAGCGCATCCTGGCCGACTAGGCGAAACAGCTCCTCCTCAAGGTCCACACTAGAATCTGTGAACATCATGTGGCCCGAGGTCACTGGTCAGGAAAGCCTTTCACCAAGGTTTCTACTGGCCCACTGCACTCCGAGATGCAGAGGAGGTTGTGATGAGGACATCACTTTTTCAGAGGTACCCGCTGATCCTCCAACCGTCATGCAAGGTCCAATGACCCGGGCTCGAAAGAGACAACTCAATTTAGAGGTGAGCTCGTTCTTAAGCGATAATTTTCATACTTTTGAGAATAGACTACTACCTAATGATGTTATCTTGCTTAGGAACATTGGAGAGGGTCATGAAGGACTTAGAGGAAGTGGTGGAGGTGATGATGACCAGCAAGGACGTCCAACACAAGCCGGAGGCCCAGTCCAACAAGAATTCGAGTCTGCCTCGGCCTCCAGGACCAATCTACATTAAACTAGTCACTCAGGACGCATCCAGACTCCGTTTTCAATGATCCACATATGGATGGAAAGCTAATTTGATAAGGAAGCCAATCCAAGTGGTTTCATGTCAAAACCTATTCGGAATCAATAGGAATCGTCAAAACAATTCAACATCTAGAATCTGTCAGGGTGCTGCGACACCGTCTTTTGGTCCGTTGGACCATGTATCGAGTTTGGGCCCATTAGGGGCACGTCTAGGGGTCTTGCACGACCCTAGAGTCTTCATAAACAGCTGCCGCCCCTCCATTAGGGTTCGGGTTTTGCTTAGATTATTCTGTTAAGAAACAGTTTCGCCGTTCATTGGTTTGTGGGACCCCAACTTCGTGAGATAATCATTCATCTGCAATTTGGTTGTGTTCTTTCTTGTTCTTGCTTGTGTTCTTCGTTGTGTAGGCAAGGATTAGCCTTCTTGGCGAGGTCAACCTGGTCCATGACTTGGTTGATAACCAGAGGAGCTGTGGTGCTAAGATTGTAGGGTTTGATCTTTCGATCTGAAGCCGGATCGGTGTGTCATTCTCCGCCACAACGATAGTTACCGTCACCTGATGGAAGATCAGGATCCCCGTCTCCATTATGTTGTCCATAGGTGTGAAGGATGCTAGTTCTACACTCAGCAAACTTACTTGCCAGCGCAAGAGCTACAAACCATCCCCACCACCAGGCTATTCGTGGTCTGGGGTCTTGACATGGTTGGGCCCCTCAAAAAAGCCATAGGTGGCTTCACTCACCTACTCGTGGCGGTGGACAAGTTCACCAAGCAGATCGAGGCAAAGCCCATCACCAACATCCGCTCATAAGAGGCGGTCAAGTTCTTCCTTGACATCATCTATCGGTTTGGTGTTCCTAACTGTATCATCACCGACCACGGAACCAACTTCACCGGCAAAAAGTTCCTGGACTTTTGTGATGGATACGGCATCAGGATCGATTGGGCCTCCATCAGACACATGTGTACTATCGATCAGGTCGAACGAGCCAATGGTGTGGTCCTCCAAGGACTCAAGCCCCGCATTTTTGACCGACTCAAAAAGTATACCAGGCGATGGGTTGAAGAGGTCTTAGTAGTCCTTTGGAGCCTAAGAATGACTCCAAACCAATCCATGGGGTTCACCCCTTTCTTCTAGGTGTACGAAGCTAAAGCCGTGTTGCCATCTGACCTCGATCACGATGCCCCAAGAGTGAGGGCCTTCAACCAAGACCGAGGCATGGAGGCTCAGCAGGATGCGATAGACCTACTTGAGGAGGCTCATGAGATGGCCATCATCCACTCCGCTCGTTACCAGCAAACTCTTTGTAGGTACCATGAGAGAAAAATCAGGAGGAGGACCCTCGAGGTCGGTGATCTCATACTCTGGAGGACCCATTCAACCAAGGACAAGCACAAGCTCTCTCCACCGTGGTAAGGACCGTACATGGCGTCGATTGGTGGAGACTTGATGTTCATGATCTAGGCTTCGAACCAAGACTGATTTAGACCCCCGCAACCGTTACACCACTGCTTCGTTGGTTATCAACCACGCGAACGTGATTGGCCTCGCCGAGAAGGCTTTCCTACAAGCGAATCGAGAACACAAGCAAGAACAGGATGAACGCTATCTGAAATTCCAAATAAATATGAGGCTTATGATAACAAGGAGTTCAATTCTTTATTCGAAAGGACTAATCGCCACAGGCGAACAAGATCAAGAACTGGGGCCCTGGTTCACAGCAAGCAGCCTTGGCGACACAGTTGCAGCAAAATGATGTATGTTTCACAAGGAAATCAAGAACTAAACAAAACCCAAACCCTAAGGAGAGCGACGGCTCCTATTTATAGAGTCTTGGGCATCACCCCCCTGGACGCGCCCCCTAATGGGCCCAAACAAGATACATGGTCCAACGGACCAAAAGACGGTGTTGCAGCACCCTAGCAGATTCTGGATGCTAACTTGTTTTGATGATTCCTATTGATTCTGAAGGTCTTTTGATGTGAGACCACTTGGATTTGCTTCCTTATCAAATTAGTTTTCCAACCATATGTGGATCGTCAAAAACAGAGTCTGGATACGTCCTGGGTGACCAGTTTAAGGCAGACTGGTCCTGGAGGCCGAGGCAGACTCGAACTTGAGTTGCTTTGGGCCTCCACCTCGGGGACTCGAACCAAATTAGCCTCAGACCTCCTACTTGACTTGGACACCATTGCTGGCCTCCTACCCCTCCATACCATGCCCTAAACATGGTCATATGAATGGGTGCCATGTCCTCATCAAGTCCTCGACCAGCACCTCCGGCTAGGAGACCTAGTCGGAGCCCCAAACGGAAGGCCTGACCATAGTGGGACCGTAGTCCGACTTCGACCCTGTTCCTACGACCGAGGATATTCTAGACCTTTGCTCATCTCCCTTTCCTGACCGACATGGTCGGTGCTGACTGGGAACAACCGACTAGGATGCCTGCTTGGTGTGGGCCCAGGGAGCAAGCGGAGCAGATAAGGTAAGGCACTCAAGTCAACCACAATACCGAGGACCGTACCCTACCATGCCCTGCTCACCAGTAGGACGGTGCCATCAGGCCATGTTAGACGGACACTATACAGCCTACCAGATGTGTCAGAGCACAAACAATATTGTGGGCGTCGTCATTTGCCGTCCCAGGCGAACACTATGTAGCCTGCCAGGTTATGAATAGTAAGGTGGGTGAACACTATGTAGCCTGCTAGGTACAGCAGGTCATGAACAGTAAGGTGGCTAATGGCGTGCCATACACAATGGTGTGGGCAACAAGACTAGGTAGCACCTATACACACTCTCTCCCTTTCCGTCATTGACTTGTAAGGCCACCCCCTTCATCTATAAAAGGGGATGCATTCTGTCCTAAAAAGACAATGGCTCAACGGCTCTAGAGCAAAACAGCTACACAGTCTACATGCTCTAAATAACTGATAAGCTCGGACACATAGAGCATACACTCCAATACTTAGTGCACGTTTGAGCATCCATCACTCTCTTCCACTAGGTTCATAGTCCAACTAGGCCTCTAACACCCCAATTCTCATTCATTACTCATTTTTAACCCCACAACAAACTTCTACTGTAACCCAGTCATCTACCCACCCGGTAATCATGTTATGACTCCTGGGATAGGAAATAGTGTACACTCAATGCACCCGGTAATCAGAACTGTGTCGTCGTTGCGAGTTCCGATGCCAGTTCGTAAAGGGTATTTAGAGAACTGCTACTATAACCCCTGCTCAGTCGCCTCCCCCTCAATCAATGCATGTTGCACCACTCCACCTCTCTAGCCCTCTGGCTTGTTACCATCCACACACCGTAGCTCCATCCACACCGACAATCATGTCACTAACGGCGCTCCCTACCGATGTGCAAATTTTGATCACCGGCCACCTCGCTGCGACCTTGGATCAGCCCACGGATGACCTCCGCAGCTTGTGGGTGACCTGCTCATCAATGCACCGCATCTATGGTGACCTCGCCATCGGTCAACATCTGGCACTAGATCAGTTCAGATGCGAGATAACGGGGGCCAACCCATCGACTACTACGCCCTCCTTGCTAGCCTAACCCTGGTCAGCAACCTAGAGGCTTGCTTCCTCACCTAGATACAAACTGTATTCATGGAAAAGCAGAACCTTCGGGCATGCCTCAATGATCTCACCTGTGTCGCCGATGGCGGGCACAATCTAGCGGCCTATCTAGTCGCTCTATTGCTCTATAAGCCCAATGGCGGTGCCAGCGATGATGACACTACGAGGCGGTACATGAGACGGGTCGAGGGCGAGGAAGAATCGCGGACAGTGGCAGCGGACCAACGAGTAGGTGGCTAGGCAATAAGGGGTGTGTGTGATGTGCCACCGCTCGGCCGTCAAGGTGATCTACAATACGACATGGGGATGGTTGTCTCTACCACCGCCAGCATAGGTGTGCGGTGATCCTCCTTACGCAAGCGGCGTCTGCGGCAATATTGTATACGGATGGGAAAGAAGGGCTCTATGTTGCAGCGATGACTGTAGTCTTCGTCAAGAAATCTATTTTTTCAAATGGGAATTTGGAATAAGAGACTAGTAATTCACTCTTTACACGCGAGAGTGAATTACTCCCTCTGTCCTAAAATGTAATGTATTTTGGCATTTGAAATTTGTCCTCAAATATAGTGTATTCTGTAGCTTTTGATTTCCTGTTGGTTTTGCTTTTCTGTTGTTTTGCTTCAATTATATTTGTTCCATTTAGGGATTCAATGAAAGTACTAGTACGAAATAGGTTTCCCTATATAACGTGAGATGTGTTTGGCCCAGTTAGATTTGCAATGCTTAGACTTTCTAGCATGTGCAGTAAAATTTGAATAGCTATGTGGCTCCTTCATTAGGCATTAGATCGACACAAGACTGGATCAGATGAATTCTGTTATGCATGTTTACCACACTACAGATCAGTAAGAGAACCAGAAACAAACTTGTAGGCAAAACCAACCAACAGGGGTGAGAAACTATGTCGGCACGAAATTTCGTCCCGTGCCGAGGGCACACGAGCAAGCTAGAAGGGTTCGCTCGATGGAGCTGTAGATCCGCCTGGCTTAAACGTAGGGATGGTCGATCCTATGCAATCCTCCTGAGACATGCCAGTCAATTTAACCCTATAATTGACAAGGACAGAAAGCTAATCAGTAATTTAAGGCGGAACATGTTGGTGTTGCCAGACAGTCCCGAATGTGCGACTCTGAGAGCCGATATGGAAGGAGATCGACTAAATAGTCAATTCTAGCATATTCATAAGAATAAATCAGTTAAAGCTCATGGTGTTATGGAAGAAAAATTGGTTATCATTCAGGATGAATCTCATTATTTAGACAAATATTAGTCAATGGCAATAGGATGTCAACAATAATCAGTTTATGCTAAGCCGATGACTGTAAGTAACTGAATCCCTTTTATATAAAGAAGCAACCCATCATCATTGAACCATTTAATAAAGATAAATCTAAAGAACATATTAGATCTCATGTATCACTATGACCAGTGGGGCATGAGGCAGAATTATACAGGCCGTAGAAATAACAATAGATTTGATGACCCTAACTTATTACTAATATTAGTGGGGCATGAGGCAGAATCATGCAGGCCATAATAAAATAATAAGATAATAGGGCTAACACATCTTTCAACCTATCTTTACTTCAATGGTCTCGTGACGTGAACTGCGTATGTGTAAGCGCTCGATATCGGCTAAAATAGCTGACTTAGGCATAGCGCACAGTTAAGGTCATGCCTCATCAAAAACGGATCTACCAAACAACGATCCCCACTCCACGGTGCTAATAGTGGGACGTGAGGCAGAATCACACAGGCCGTGATAACGGGTCATAGAACGGTTTTCGTTAGCCAATAGATCTATTCAAGACAAGTCATGCCTTAATCGCACGCTATGCACGATCAAGATTGATATAAAACAGCTGATAAAATATAACTCATCATTTAAGACACAGATTAGATCAGTTTTTAGATTAACAAACGATGGATTAAACAAGATATAAGGCCGATCTATATCAATCTTAATCGAGCAAAGTGATATTGCTGTAATTAAATAAACAATGAAAGCAATAAGCAACATCGGTAACTTAATGAATCTATCTGAAGGACGCCACCATTAGATAGAGCCAATAACTTGACCTTAATCTAGTTTGAGCAGTGGAGGTCGACCGGATCGATGCAACTATACTTGAACTAAACAAGAGTCAATAACTAGCTTATACCAGAGTCATAGTGGATGTCGACCGGATCGATGCAGCCGTACGAACAGAAGTATTAGACATGACGGTACTTATAAACAAGCCAGAGGTCGGCCAGACCGATGCAGCCCTGCTCGCTAAAGAACTCGTTAAGATCTACTCTACTCCTACTCCTAAGGGGTGGTCGGAGCCAGAAAAAGTAAGTAACTTGTATTGGATTGATTGAGTGTATGCAAGTTATTGCTCTCGAATACTTTCACGTGAGGAGCAAACCTATCCATCGACTTGGCTTTTCCTTCTCATACGTACTCTGGCCCTAGCAGCATATAGCCATATATCAACCGAATTGGATTAAATTGGGCCAAATATATCAATTGGCCGTATGCGCAAATAGCTAAGCATGCATATTTTCTTTCCTTTAAGCTTCTAGCTTTTCAAGTGTGGAATTCCTGGACGCCATGCATCTCCAAAATATATTAAATAATATTTCACGACTAGCTCGTAAATATCCCTTAATTAGAAGACTTTCTTGCTTTTGACATCATCAGTCGATCTCTTCCTTTTCAGGATAAGCTTACCAAATTTTAGTATAAACACATGTCCCCCTAGTTCGGAGTATGAATTTTCATGCTTCAAACTATTTGATCCAATATTCTCCTTTCCTGAGTCAACGACATCTAATTGCATTACTTGGCTTTGATGACTTACATTGGTTGACTATTCATATGCTTTAGTCGATTAAGAGCTGGCCCCTGAGTTTATAACTATAATTGGCTATCAAATCACTAGTAAGGACCTGAAGAATTCACTAGTAGCAATATTACCTTATTCCAAGTTCACCTATACATGTGAACTTTGAAGTGTCTATCACGCCATCTTGGACGGTTGAAGAATGGAACGGATTAGAATCCAGTCATCCTCGCTTCCCCAGCTCAGAAAACTTGGTTTTTTTGAAAGATTTTCAAATTAAAACATAGCTTTGCTCCTCAAATGATTCTCTCAGATCGCTCAATGTGTATAGTTCCTCGTCAAAGCATTATTTTGTCTCTTCTCATCCTACTTCTAAAAAGCTTATGTGGAGTTTTAGGTAGGGATAAAATATGTAGCGTGCTTACCTTGCGTCTATTGTAAGGTCAAATCCCGGATCCAAAGAGAGAAATGTCATACTCTTAGATCAAGATGTGCATGTGCGTGGAATATTTGGTGGCTAACCTAATTATACTATGCTCTTTGAAATATATTTCTCTCTTATGGAATATTTTTGCGAGAACATGAGCTATCTTTTCTCATCTTTTTCCTCTTTTTTTAATTTATTTATTTTGGACTTCTTTTGTATCCACTTTTTATATATTTTTCCATAACCCATGTCTCACTTTATAACAAATTTTTGAGACAAATATTATCAAGAACTTGGAGCATTTATTCTAATAAAAACTAACATATTTTTGTCTTCTCCCAGTGTAGGAGCAGAACATTTTGAGATGGATGAAAAATTGCGTACTTCTAGTATAGAAGCAGCACATATATGTGGCGTGTATGTGATCTTGATCTTGAGAACATGATAAATCTCTCAACAAGAGTCAACAAGACTTGACAAAACTCAACACAGAGCAAGCAGCTTATGTGGAAGGTTTTTAATGAGACTAATATATGGCTCTGGTAGGAAATTCAACATCGTTGAGGAGACAAGCTATTGATATTGAATTTTTGTAAGAAAATTCCCCAAGTACTTTGTAAAAAGAAGCAAGGTTTCTTTCATCATACCATATCTCATTCATCAACTACTTAAATAGCATGATTTTCCTATGATATATTGTTCACAAGTAGTAGGAAAAGCAAGGAATAAAGAATAGCCAACAATAGAAAGGCATGTACCTCATATCTGTATGTATGTTCTTCCACTCTAAGCCAATGAGTGCCTCTTCTTGAAATTTTAAAGACATCGGCTTCTTCCTTGCTTGTTGGCCATTAATTATATGTAGAGCAACAATCCAAGACTTGCAGACTAACAACTTCATGCTTTAAATTCTGAGCTGGCTTAAATAACATTTTATTATATTTTCATCGGCTTCATGGATCACTCCAAAGGAGCCAATAGACGAAGATTCCTCCAAACGTTAATTAGACGACTACATTGCCTATTGCATCATCGGCTTCAGTGGGCCATCAAATTATTTTCCACATGCTGAGCCGGTTAGAAGTATTATTTTTCATCTTTATGTATGTTTAGAATTTCTAGCCGTCGGCTTTTATTTTCCTTCCCTTTCCTCTTTGTCCTCCCGATAAATTTGTTTAAATCCTTCATGCTCCTAGGGGGACATCCCTGGTTGAAATGACATATGTGATGAATCATGAGCATATGCGTCAGTCATCCGGGTTGAAATGACATTGACTTATGAAAATCCTCTTGATGCAGATTCTATTTTTAGGAGAACTCATGTGCCGATTCTATTTTTAGGAGGAGTTCATTATCTATTTGTTAGCCGATTGTCTCTTATCGGCTGTTAGGTTGCCAACTTCTTTCATATCCCTAACGCAACCTCCCATGATGACTTTTTCAATTGAAAAATATATTACTCCCCCTCACTACCAGAGGTGGCTTCTTTGTCGAGTGCCTGAGGCACTCGGCAAAGGCCGATATACACTCGGTAAAGCCTTTGTCGAGTGTTACACTCAGCAAAGGGCGTTTGGTAAATAGTTTATTGGCAAAGACCTCTTTGCCGAGTGCACTTTATCGGGCACTCGACCAAGGCTTTGCCGAGTGCCAATCCGACATTCGGCAAAGAAAAGCGGTCGTGACTGCGAGCGCCACCGTGACGGCGGCTTTGCCGAGTGTCAAGGTCAAGCACTCGGCAAAGGTACCCGCTTTGCCGAGCGCCATTGACATAGACACTCGGCAAAGCTGGCCATTTTGCTGAGTGTCGTCGACAAGACACTCGGCAAACAGGCCACCTTTGCCGAGTGCCTGGCCCGTGGCACTCGGCAAATCAGTGATGGTGCACTCGGCAAAGCATGTTCCTAGGTAGTTCCCAGATGGTCACTTTGCCGAGTGTCATGGCCATTGCACTCGTCAAAGTGACTAAAAATAGCCTTTTTATTTGTTTTTTACATCCCATCCAAACAAACAGAAGATATATATAACAAACATCACCAACATCACATATATATCATCAACATCACATATATATCACCAACACCACATATATATCACAAACGTCACATATATATCACAAACATCACATGTCTCACAATATATCACAAATAAGTTCACAAGCAATCCAAGTGCTCCATCATTGTCAACCACAATTGTAAATAGAAGTATCATTAACAACCACAAGTATCATCACTGATTTGGTGAAGGATTCGCTGAAGCATGAGGATCGTTCGATGCCGCCGATTGATTCTGCACAAAGGAGAAGAGATTGCATGTGTGAGACAAGATAAATATATAACATATATGAATAAAACTTTCATACTCCACTAGGTTTGACCGTAAGCATGAACATACAAACTAAAACATTTATACTCACAGGAGTAGAATAGTGAGGAGGTGGAGGTGGAGGTGGAGCGAATAGCGAAGGTGGTGGAGCTACACCCGTAGCGGCGCCAAGACTTTGCATGTACTAAAGAATCTTAGCCATCCTCCACTGCTCAGCCTCCCGCTCGGCCTCCACCCTCTCCATCTTTGCCTGCATCTGCTCCTATATCCTCCTCTCTTGTTTCAGCTGGGCCTACAATATATTCACCCTAATGTTACAATAATGCAAAGGAAAGGTATGAAAAAACCAATGAACGACGAATAAACCAGAAATTACCTTGAGTGCCTCCACCCGGTGGCGTGAAGTGTCCTGCCGAGGTCGTATGGCCGGGCTCCTACTCGTGCTACTTGCTCGAATCTGGGAGAGAGTGGGAGTAGCGGCCGAGTAGATTGTGCCGTCGCCAATCTAGTACCGCCCATGCTTCTTTCCTCCTCCCACCATGATGACGACTTCTCCATCATTGTCCTCGGTGCTCGAATCGTACTCTGACCCATGGACCTCCCTTGCCATTGATGTGTACTCACTGAGGCGGTTGTGGACGGTCGCATTGCTGTACGCCTCGGGCCCATCCTCCGGGTTGTAGTCGATGTTGGACGTCGCCTTGCCCTTGTGGGCCATAGCAAATGCCTTGAAGGTGGAGCAAGGGTGGCCACCATGTGACACTGACTGTGAGAAAAAATGCAAGATGATTAGAAATCATGCAGAATTGAGCGTTAGAATAAATAAATGAATTTGCATACCCATGTTTATACGTATCTGCTAAGGATGCGGCTGCCTTGATGGTGTGCTACACCTAGCATCATCAAATGCCGCTCTTGGCACAAGTTGTGCGTCTCCTCCCACTCGCGTGAGCACCACCTGTCCACCATCTGTTCCCAGCACTAGGGATGCACGGCGCACCAATAAGGAATCATCTACAGGCCATCAAGTACATGACATATCAGAAGATGAAATTAAGCCTACTTAATCTCAAAAGGAATCAGTACTCATGTTCTATATTTACCTACAGGTACTGGTCCCAGGTCAGCGTCATGGATCTTGCATCCCTTTTGGTGACCTTCGTTCTAAGAATGGTCCCGTGGTAAGTTATGACGGCCTGGATACGCGCCTCGTAATGCATGTCCACGATGAGTTTTTTGCAGCATTTGGTAGCCACCGCATCCGCCCTGGCCTCATGTCCGTCCTAGCATCTAAAGAAATCCTACATACAAACACGATGTATCCATTCATTATTTCAAGAATGTATTGAGCAATGTAGTGCGAGGAAGACTTACCCACAGCTCTTGCTTCACCCGCTCTGCCTTGTTGTTGAATACCCAGCGGGCCCAATCTGCAACATCAGGGGCGGCGGCGTAGTGGTCAAACGAGTAGGCCGGCCCCGTCACTTCGGCGTACTCAACTAGGCCAGGGAAGTGCTCCTTGCATAGAAGGCCGAGGATGCCATTGACTTGGCGTGTGTGACCACCTCCACTCGCCACAATCGTCCAGTTCCTGCCCAAGTGATTAAGAAAAATTATTAATTTCTATTTTGATTTTCAACATATCATATAAAGTAGTGATAACATATAAAGTTACTTAGTTTTCCCCCTTGGGTCGAATCAGTGGGCGCCTCTCACGAGGTATTGGTCGTGGAGGGAGGCTCGTGGGACCTCGCAAGTAGACACTCGACGAACTAGAGGAAGTGGTACCCCCCGTTCTCGCCTCGTCCTTGTCGTCCTCCTATGCATCCTCCTGCGCCTCCTCGTCGTCCTCCTGCACCTCCTCGGCATCCTCCTGGGGCACCTACTCCTCTTCCTCCTCCTCACGCGACGGGGCGGCAGGCGATGACTCCCTCCTATGGATGCTCCTCCTCCTACTCTCCCCCGGTGCAGCGGTCCATGTCCTTCGGTACAAGGACGTTAGCTTCCTCATCCCACCGCCCACCATTTTTGTTCAATCACCTACAATTAAAAAGAGTAAACCAATAAGCACAGATAAACAAGAAGTACATAGAAATAGATGCAAAATAAACAAAACATAATTACAAAATAACATAGTATTACATGTATTAGAAATAATCTTCATGATCGGGATTAGCTGGATCATAAGTTTCATCATCACTATCAATCATGTCAAAATAATCAACACTATCCGAATGAGCAATGTTGCCATTGTCATTGTCTAAATGTAATCGCTCAAGCATTTGTAAGTCCTTCACATTTTGCACCTCATCTCCAGCATCCTCTTCGATAACTGTTTCATTGTCTGCTTCCATTCCGATTGCTTCAGTTAAGTATATCTCAAACCTCCCTTCTAGTCCCTCTTCTTGAAAGAACTCTCCATCATATGTGTTTGGGTCTAAGTTGTATTCTTCATCGTTTGGGACAGACACTTTACCGTGTGGTGATACCCTGTGCACAATATCCCAACCCTTAAGATACCTTATGGTTTGACACGCATTTGGGAGATAATAAACTTGCGTGGCCTGTTGGGCCACAATATAGACATCGTCTCCTGGTAAGACGGAATCATGTCTAATTTTGACTAGCCCAAGATTAGAATATGTCCGTCTCGTTACTTTAGGATCAAACCAATGGCATTTGAATATGACGGGATTAAAAGGTTTGGAACCATGAAACTTGAGTTCGTATATTTCTTCAATTCTTCCATAATACTCAACCTCATCAACACCGGGCGTAAAAACTCTGAAACTTGTGGTTCTTCGATTGGGCCGACTCTGCTCGTAGCTTGTTGTGTGAAAGTGATAT
The DNA here is from genome assembly GCF_019320115.1 of Miscanthus floridulus. NCBI lineage: Eukaryota > Viridiplantae > Streptophyta > Magnoliopsida > Poales > Poaceae > Miscanthus > Miscanthus floridulus. The sequence goes on from NC_089589.1 coordinate 66,303,616, forward strand.
CCATTCACGTCATAACCAGAAAATGACCTGACCCTATAGGCAAAGCCATCGACAACCTATCTCAACTCAGCATGCATAGACGCATCCCTCTGGCCCTGCAAGCTCAAGCAGGATACATCATTATATTATTCGCATGTACGATTAACTTGGAATGTCAAACTAAGCATGAGCTAAATTAGACGGTACCTTCCATTTGAACCAATAAATGAAATTGGGCATTCCATTTCCCGCACCCTATCTAAGAAGGGTATCTACCTGCTGCGGGGTAGGATCCCTTGATTGATGCCATAATTCATGAAGAAATTCCCTATACCAATGAGAAACAAGGGGGTTAGATGCAGAATAGTGACGGCGTAATTAACAAGTTCGTTGAGAACTTACTGCATGTACGACGCCACTTCATCAAGGTTGGTCAACACGTATAGCATGATATGGTGCCACTCTTCATGATTCAAGGTCTTGGGGGTCGATGCACTTGCACTTCCGAGTTGCCCTCGAAAAAGGCTAAGGTTAGATTCATTTTCGCCAGCATTGTAACAAGGGGGTGGATTATGCACGCTAGGGAGGTTGTCACCATAGTATGTTGTTGTGAAGTTCACCACCTCCTCCAGAATGTATGCCTTTGCAATGGAAGCCTCGATTTTGCATTTATTTCTACATTTCTTTCAAAGAACCTTTAGACATCTCTCGATTTGATAGCACCAATAGCCCTGCATGGGCCCCCCATTCGTGCCTCATATGGGAGGTGCAAAATCAAATGCTGCATCGGATTGAAGAAGCCAGGTGGAAAGATCTTCTCCAACTTATAGAGCAACACAGGTGCCATTCTTTCCAAGTCAGCAATCACGGTCCGAGATAACTCCTTGGCACAAAGCTAGCGAAAGAAATAGCTCAACTCTACCAACACTGGCCAGACATGCTCAGGGACATAGCCTCGAACCATCACTGGAAGAAGCCGCTCAATCCATATGTGGTAGTCATGACTCTTCATTCCTAAGACTCGCATAGTAGATAAGTTCACTCCCCTCCTCAGATGAGCTGCATACCCATCAGGGAACATTAACGTCTGCATTCATTCTAGTACTTTCCTCCTTTGGGGCTTGCTCAAGACAAAATCGGCCTTAGACCTTCTCCATGTCTTGTCGCGACTAGGAGGCTTCATATGTTGGTTTAGTCTATCACATAACGTTGCCAGATCCACTCTAGCCTTAACGTTGTCCTTTGACTTGTCAGGAATGTCCATGATTGTTGCCCAAAGTGCCTCGGCGACATTCTTTTCAATGTGCATTATATCAATGTTGTGTGGAAGGAGAAGGTCATCAAAATAGGGAAGCCGAGTGAAGCCCGACTTATGAGTCCACATATGTTGCTCTCCATATCCCATAAAACCACCTTCTGGATTGACCACGAGACCATCTATCTATTCACGAACCGCAGACCAGTCATTATCGGTGGTGCAGGGTCTATCACTATGACACCTTTCGTAAAGTTCTTGATGTCTCGTCTGAATGCATGGTCAAGAGGGAGGAATTGCCGATGTTTGTCAAACGATGAATACTTACCACCCTTCTGCAACCAAATGAACCTCAGACCTTCCTTACATACTAGACATGGAAACTTCTTGTGAACACACTAGGCGTAGAATATCCCATACGCCAGGAAGTCATGTAGGGATTAGTGGTACCAAACATGCATTTTGAAGTTTTTCTTTATAGCTCGGTCGTATGTCCATACCCCTTCCTCCCAAGCACGGACCAATTCATCAATCACAGTCTCTATGAACACACCCATATTATTCCCCGGGTGTCTAGGAATTATCAATGACAAGAATACGTTCTGTCATTGAAAGCATACGCCGGGGGGAGATTGAGGGGGATAACGAACACGGGCCAACATGTGTATGGGGCATCCATCATTCCATAAGGATTGAACCCATCTATTGCCAGCGCAACACATACATTACAAGCCTCTTTAGCTTTCTCATGATGAATGCTATCAAAGTGGGTCCATGCTTCACCATCGGATGCATGTACTATCCTGTCAGGATTGTATCATTTGCCATTTTTGTGCCATGTCATCTGTTTCATGGATTCCTCGGTCATGTATAGCCGTTGGATCCTCGGTATGAACGAAAGGTGCCGTAGGATTATCACAGGAATGTCAAGCTGCCTCTTCTAGCCATCATCAGAATCTACCTCCAGGAACCTAAAGGATTTACACTTTGGACAGTACTTTGCTTCCACGTATTCTTTCCTAAATAGGACGCACCCCTTCGGGTAAGCATGTATCTGCTCATACGGCATCTTAAGTGCAGGAAGGAGTTTCTATGACTCATGCATGCTCTTTGGCAGAAGGTGACCCTCCATAAGCAGGCTGCTAATAACTGTCAACATACCATCGAAGGCATCTCGACTCAGGCTATACTGGGACTTTAACGCCATTATGCGTCCAATGGCATCTAGTTGAGAAACCTTTGTCTGGCCATGAAGGGGTTTCTGTGCTGTGGCAAACATGTCGTAGAACGCCTTTGTGGTTGCCTCTGGCTCCTCCTCCGTACGTCCTTTAGTGAACTGTGCCTCGTGATAGTCATTTAACATGTCTGCTACCCCCGCATCAGCATCATAATCCTCGATGTGTGGTCTCACCACCTCCTCTCTCATACGATTGGCTTCACCATGGTAGAACCACTTGGTATAGTCTGCCATAAATCCATTCTTCCAAAGATGTTCCCCCATGACCTTCTTTGTTTGTCTTTTCTTGTTTGCACATTTGCTGCAGGGATAGCACATTTTACTCACTCCTTTAGCAGCCACGCCAAATGCCCATTCCAAGAAAGCGTCAGTCTCATCGATCCATTCAATGGTGACCTGACCCTGACTTGCGCGTCCCGTGTACATCCACTCACGGTCCTCCAACCTCTAACATATATAGTGGCGAGTAATATAAACATCAATTGCATCTACACGATGTTCCTACTATCGAATAGGTGAGGATAGGTCCTAATCCCACATGAGGATGCGTATGTGGGGTTAGTTTCCATGCTCTACTCCTATCCGAGACAGAATTTCGGCAGCACCTCCCCGCTGTTCTCCAAATACACATCCTGCCAGGGAGAGTATGTATCCGGAGAACAACAGGGAGATGATGCCAAAACTCTGTCTTGGATCGGAGCAGACCATGGAAACTAACCCCACCTACGCATCCGTGGGTTGTCCAAAAAAATGTGGACAATTTGAAACAGATACGGTTTTAGATATGGAAATATCTGCATATTTCCAACCGCATCTCTTTCGAACGGGAGACGCCTAACTGGGTTACGTGATCTACGACCATGATACGGAAAGAGGGGTTATACCTAGGGTGGTGGTGGAGTCAGGCTAGCAGGGCCGTGGCGGGTCGGTGCAGTGGCGAGGCGACGCGGTGTAGGCAAACCCGCAGTGGCGAGCAAAGCGATCGGGGTCGCCGAGGTACTCCGGCTCCGCTCCGACGGGCTCTTCTCTACAAAAAAAAGAAACATAAAACTATCAATACAAAATTTCGGTAGCACCTCCCCTGCACGGCGAGGTTTCCAAAACCTGCAAGAAAACCAACAGCACGATGGCCGACATGCACATATATATGAACGGCACGATGGCCGACATGCACAAGATTATATCCAACCACATATATATATAACAATGTTACAACCACTCCTACGACTACCACCACTGCTACTCTACCACTACTACTACCGCAACTACTAGTAATACTACGATGACGATGACGGTAGGGCATACCTAGTGGGCGTCGTAGGGCGGCGGTGGTGAAGGGGTCAGGGCGCCGGTGGACAAGGCAACGGCTGGGGAAGCGCCGGGGACGGCGCGGGCACGGGCGGGGGCAGCGGCGGGGCTGGCGCCTCCTTCTTCTTCCTCCTTCCTCCTTCCTCCTCCTCCTTCTCTTCCTCCTTCTTCCTCCTCTCCTCCTCTCCTCCTCCTCTCTTTCTCCTCCTCCTCTGGCGACGCGGCGCGGGGGGCGGTGCGGGTAGGGGCGGCGCGGCGGCAGCGCGGGCAGGGCTGGCATGGGCGGCGGAGGGCAGCGCGGGCGCGGGCCGGGGCGGTGGCGCGGCGTTGAAGCGGGCGGGCGGCGGAGGCGGTGCTGGCGCGGGCGGCAGCGGCGGCGGGCGTGCGTGTGTGCTGTGTGGTGGGCCGGCTGGGCCGGGAGGTTAAATCCCCTCTTTGCCGAGTGCCCCCAATCTGGCACTCGACAAAGTTTTTTTTTATTTTTTTTTAATTATTTGCCAAGTGCCACCTGGCCAGGCACTCGACAAAGAGGGGTTAATTTTTTTTAAATCTTTTCCGAGTGCCATAGGTCCTGACACTCGGCAAAGAGACTCCTTTGCTGAGTGTCTTCTCCTGGCACTCGGCAAAGATGCTCCTTTGCCGAGTGTCATTTTTTGACACTTGACAAACCATATTTTTTTCACTTTTGACCTCCAAACTTTTTCTGCAGTCCTCAGACAATACCTGGTACTCCATGTTCCACTGTGGCACATTTCTCGGACTTTTTCTATATTTCTTTAATTTATTTCATTTAATTAAATTTTCTTGGATAATTCAAATTATAACTGCTAGTCATTCGAATAATGAAAAAAATGAATGTAAAAATGATATTCATGTTATTTAGTATAATGTGAGGACGTATCCAGGAATAGACCACCAATTTCGAACATCTTGTTCACGAAACATGACCACGAACTTGCGGTTGAGTTGTTTTTAAATTCTATAAAAAGCAAACGAAGTCCGAAAATCATGAAACTTGTTAAGATGTCAAGATATCATATGTGGAGGCTGTGATAAAAAATTGAGAAGGTTTCACGCAAGATATCATATGTGGAGGCTCCGATGAGAATTTTTTCCTATGGCTTATTCATGGTGAAACGAACGTGGCCTAAAGGTCTTTGCTGCAGGACAGACATGACGATTACAATAGGGCAAGCTGCTTGGTTTCGTGCAGTCACTTCGTCGCACGATGTCGCTGAATATATAAAATGTTCTGATATGAAATAGCATTGCGTTTTTTTTCACCTCAACTCTTTGAGTACAGGTAGTAGTATCTGAACTCACACACTAACTCATACCACCACACGCACACAACCTCACACATCCACACGTGAGGCTGTAGATACACATGATGTGTAAATATATTAATGGGGAAAAAACCCGTGAGGCACGCGAGTGTCGATCCGAGGGATCAAACTCATGCCCGGCCGCTGGCGCACCCGGCGAGCAAGCCAACTGAGCTACGCTCGGTCCTCAAATAGCATTGCGTTTTATAATCCGAAGAGTACACTAGTAGAGAACAGACCTTTCATCCGAGATCAAAATGGGCTCTAGTCCCGGCATTTTTTGCGCCCGGGACTAGAGAGACCTTTAGTCCCGGTTGGTGTCTCCAACCGGGACTAAAGGTCCCTGTCCAACGGCTACTGCGCTCGGCACAGTGGCAGGGGACCTTTAGTCCCGGTTGGAGACACCAACCGGGACTAAAGGTGGACCTTTACTCCCAGTTGGAGCCACCAACCGGGACTAAAAGTCCCCAACCTTTAGTCCCGGTTGGTAACACCAACCCGGACTAAAGGACCCTTTAGTCCTGGTTGGTAATACTAACCGGGCCTAAAGCTCCCCCGATGGGTTAGTTCAAAAGGGAAGCATCCCATCCTTTGTCAGATGTGTTGTGTAGGTGGGGTGGTAAGCTACGCGCGAGGCAATGCATGAGGTCTTGGGTTCGAATCTCACGGGACGCAGCGGTAGGAGGCATTATTTTTTTTAAAGCTAGGAGGACCTTTAGTCCCGGTTGGTGTTACCCACCGGGACTAAAGGTCCCCCTTTAGTCCCGGTTCCTGACCCGGGTCCTTGATGCTTGCTCCCGGGTGGGGAATCGGGACTAGAGGGGGTTCCCCACTGGGAGTAAAGCTTTGTTCTCTACCAGTGGTAGGTGTTTTGGTAGGACGTTGTTTGGTCGTCATCTCAAGCTTAGAGCGTGATTTAAACAAAAAAAATGTAGAAAAGAAGGAAAAAGGGTCATCTTTGGATGCTTGGAGCATGCTATCTAATCATAGGGGTGTTTAGTTTCTACATGTCCTCCTAAAATTCCTGTCACATCAAATGTTTAGACACATGCATGGAGTATTAAATATAGACTAATTACAAAATTAATTACACAACTTGCGACTAATTTGCGAGACGAATCTTTTAAGCCTAATTAGTCCATGATTTGACGACGTGTTGCTATAGTAAACATGTGCTAATGACAAATTAATTAGGCTTAAAAAAATCGTCCATTAGCTGATGCATTAGCTGAAGTGGAAACTGAGCCATTACTCCCCCCAGCCGATCTCTATATATCTGGACTCTTGATTCTTGGTTGTTTGCAGTAAAAGACCCTATCAGCTTTTATTGACATGTGTGCCATCGGCTATCATAAGCTGAAGTTTTTGGGCTTGACGATTAATTTGTCGTGCACCTTGAACGTGTGCAGCTCCCTGGACCTGACTACCTCGGCGTACTTTGTGACCTGCTTGTCGAGCTCTGAAAGCTCATGGTGGTCCTAGTTGTCGTCGCCGAAGGAGTCAGGATTGGTGGTAGCCTGGCTGAGTCCGTGCGACATCCTTTGTACTGTGCTAGCACTTCTCGTTCATCCTCGCCGTGGTTGGCGAACATGGTACTCAAGATCATGCTCAACCCGAATTCGTCGGTATGATGTCCGACGCACTCGGAGCCGTATCCATCATGTCATTCACTGCGATGTTGATGTCCGTCTTCCTTAGCGCTGACGTGTTGTTCACGCCATCACTGGTACGCCGTTAGATGTGTCTAGCCACTTCATGATCTCGTACCTGCACTTTAGGAACATCCCGGTGGATCCATTTACCTTTATGATTGGACCTTCCATCGCTGGCCTTGTTCTCCATGATGTCGTGTCGCAGTGGATCGAACAGTGGCAGAAGGCCGATGAACTACCATGGTTCGTAAGCACTTTCCTTTTCCCATCCAATGTAGCTGTGGATCTTTTTCTCGGCACTATTGTTCATCCGGCACGGCCACCACCAATCAAGTGAAATTTTGCATGCTTGTTCCATATACTGCCCTCGGCTGTATTATTTTCTTCAAAATTAAATCAGCTGATGGAGGTGAAAGATTAGCCTTCTTTTGACAGCCGATCCATGCTTGCTATTTCTTTGCCTTCTTTATTAATTACGTGAGACTCAAAACGGCTTCATGGTGGCTAGCTTCTTTGCTTCTCCTGGCCGATCGTTGTTGAAAAACAAGCCGATTAGTCTTTGAATAGTTGATTCCCTTGAATAGCCAATTCCAATGATGGCATGCAATAATTAACTACCGACCAAGTCCATTACACGTATTTCTTAATCAATTTCCATGGGAACCAATAAAGTTGAACCGCATGCATGCAGCTGGATTACGTGATGCACCGGATGACCTCTGGATATGCGCGCTTCCATATTCAAAATTATTTCCTTCTCCGATCAAGTAAAAATAATCTTCTGGCTCATACTGCTCTTCTGGCTGAGCTGGCTCATCAAGTACCTCTAGTACCTGGTACAGAAATAGACCTGTTGTATCTGTGGCTCTCCAACTTCATCTCGTCAGCTTGTTGTGCTTGGATTCATATGCCCAAGTAATCCTAGAGACATCAGATGATGGAACCACCAAAGACTCTGGATAACTGAAGCTGGACTCCAAATGCACATCTCCTCGTGCATGTACACTCTTTTCTATCGGCTATTACGTAAAAACCGATAGTTATTTAGTCAATAATAAAAGAAACTTCTTACCGGCTGTTAATCAGCCAATCGATGTATAAATCTTCCACGGATATCAGCCGAGCTGTTGTCCAACTTGCTCGTGACAAACAATCTCGTGTGACCAAATCCAGCCAATGAAATCCAACTGATGGAAATTTTTATCATGCCATAATGCTCGTGACACCAGCTCATTATCAATTCCATTAGCCATCCTGTTGTTGAAACCTTTATCAATGCTTCCAGAGAACAAGACAGCAGCGGGCACCAGCTATGCGGCAAGCAGAGACCTGATGTAATTGGCTTCGTATAAGCAACGAAGATAAACACAATCGGCCTCCAGGCCTGATGCTTGTGCTTCGATTTGGAAATCCTTTCTGCCTTGAGATCGGCTGTCATAAGCCGAGGCTTCTCACACCAAATGTATAAGGATGATCGACCATCATATCAATAATAAATATACTACAATAATTTCCATCCGATGGCCTCCTTTTGTCTGGTATGTGCCGACAATAATATTTGTTCCTTCGGCTCCTTATGCATTCGGCAGATCGATTACTTATCTGTCAGTGATCTTAGTGCGCCGATTAGCTGACATATTCAATGCATCGGCTCTTATTTTGTCTTGTTGTAATTTGACTTCCAAGGAGCCCATGAATTCATCCAGCCTTGTTGACGTGTTGAATACGCAGCCGATGGAACATGCATGTTTTAATGTATGTCAGCCAAGATTTGGAAGATAATAAAGTATCTAATTTCCGATCAAACATTTGTGGTCCCGACCGAGCGTGCCTAGAACATGTGTCGGCACAAAATTTCGTCCCGTGCCTGAGGGCACACGAGTAAGCCAGAAGGGATCCGCTCGATGGAGCTATAGATCCGCCTAGCTTCAACACAGGGATGGTCGATCCTGCGCAATCCGTCCCGAGACAGTGCCAGTCAATTTGACCCTATAATTGACAAGAAGAGAAAGCTAATCAGTAATTTAGGGCATAACATGCCGGTGTTGCCAGACAATCCTGAATGTGCGGCTCTGAGAGCCGATATGGAAGGAGATCGACTAAATAGTCGATTCCAGCATATTGATAAGAATAAATCAGTTAAAGCTCGTGGCGTTATGGAAGGAAAATCGGTTATCGTTCAGGATGAATCTCATTATTTAGACAAATATTAGTCAATGGCAATAGGATATCAACAATAATCAGTTTATGCTAAGCCGATGACTGCAAGTAACCGAATCCCTTTTATATAAAGAAGCATCCCATCATCATTTAACCATTTAATAAAGATAAATCTAATGAACATATTAGATCTCATCTATCGCTATGACCAGTGAGGCATGAGGACAGAATCATGCAGGCCGTAGAAACAACAATAGATTTGACGACCCTAACTTATTACTAATATCAGTGGGGCATGAGGCAGAATCATGCAGGCCTGTAATACAATAATAAGATCATGGGGCTAACACATCATTCAACCTATCTTTACTTCAACGGTTTCGTGACGTGAACTGCATATGTGTAAGCGCTCGATATCGACTAAAACAAGCCGATTCAGGCATAGCGCACAGTTAAGGTCATGCCTCATCAGGAACGGATCTACCAAACAATGATCCCCACTCTACGGTGCTAACAGTAGGCGTGTGAGGCAGAATCACACAGGCCTATGATAACAGGTCATGGAATGGTTTTCGTTAGCCAATAGATCTATTCAAGACAAGCCATGCCTTAACCGCACACTATGCACGATCAAGATTGATATAAAACAGCTGATAAAACATAACTCATCATTTAAGGCATAGATTAGATCAGTTTTTAGATTAACAAACGATGAGGTTAAATAGATATAAGGCCGATCTAGATCAATCTCAATTGGGCGAAGTGATATTGCTGTAATTAAATAAATAATGAAAGCAATAAACAATGTCGGTAACTTAATAAATCTATCCGAAGGACGCCACCCTTAGATAGAGCCGATAACTTGACCTTAATATAGTTCGAGCAGTAGAGGTCGACCGGATCGATGCAACCGTACTTGAACTAAACAAGAGTCGATAACTAGCTCATACTAGAGTCGCAGTGGAGGTCGACCGTATAGATGCAGCCGTACGGACAGAAGTATAAGCCATTATGGTACTTACAGACAAGCCGGAGGTCGGCAGGACCGATGCAACCCTGCTCGGTGAAGAACTCACCGAGATCTACTATACTACTACTCCTAAGGGGTGGCCCGAGCCGGAAAAAAGTAAGTAACTTATATTGGATTGATTGTGTGTATGCACGTTATTGCTCTCCAATACTTTCACGTGAGTAGCAAACTTGTCCATCGACTTGGCTTTTCCTTCTCGTATGGACTCTGGCCCTAGCAGCATATAGCCATATATCAACCTAATAGGATTACATTTGGCCAAATATATCAATTGGCCGTACGTGTAAATAGCTAAACATGCATATTTTCTTTCCTTTAATCTTCTAGCTTTTCACGTGTGGAATTCCTAGACGCCATTGCATCTCCAAAACATATTAAATAATATTTCACGGCCGGCTCGTAAATATCCCTTAATTAGGAGACTTTCTTTCTTTTGACATCATCGGTCGATCTCTTCCTTTTCAGGATAAGCTTACCAAATTTTGATATAAACAAACTGGCTACCAAATGACCCCTGGTTCAGTAGTAGTAGTAGTCATGAGTGGCTTTGATCTGTGTTGAACCTCACTCGTCTTATTTTCATGGCTGCTTCAGTCTTTAGTCTATAACTCGTCAGTCTTTAGCCTTCAGTCCGCCTCTTGACTGTCGTGACTGCTTGCATGCTCCTGCATTCCCACGCAGACGCATGCACGTTGGTGGCATCAGCAACCAGTTGCAGCAGGGACGTCACCTCGCTGTCGACGGTCACTAACGACCATTTCTAAATGCCAATTATAGTCCAAAACAGGAGAAATAAACATACTTTTGACACATATGCCTTTATCATTGACCTAGTTCCACTTGTATTCGAGAAAACATGTTTTGTAGGTCATACATTCGAATTCAAGTGGAAAACATACCAAAAGACAGCAAACAGAAAGCAGTAAAGTAGAAATGTGCAAAGGAGAATAAGAAGAGAAGCCCACCTACACAACTTACCTAGGTAGAATACCACCGTGAGAGGGGCCTAGGCCCAGCCACCAGCCCACCTAGCAAAGGTGGTGGCCAGGCGAGCCAGCCAGGGTGTGGCCGCACCCTGGGTGCACCCGCACCCCTAGGCAGCGTAGCTCAGGCCTAGCCTTTGCAGACGGTTAGCATGGCTGGCATGCTTGGTTGGTTGGCGAAGGTTTCCTATTTTACTGAGGCCAAACCGACCATCAGCCTACTATATAAGAAAGGTTGGAGCTCATTCTTCAACACACAATCATTTCGGAGCTACACCTCACCTCTCTCTACTCTTTTAGCTTTAGTTCTTAGTAGTGTTTGGAGCTAGCAAAGCTACTTGGAGAGCTTGTCTCCTTAGAAGAAGAGCAACTTTGGTATGAATAATACTATGAAGAGTTCTTCCATATTCAAGTTCTCATATCATTTATATAGTAGTGCATATGAACTAGAGTATAGTTTTCATGTTATAATCATGATATATGAACTAGCATATAGTTTGTGTGTCATGATCTTAACATGTTCAACTTCATGCTTCAACATTCACATGACTTGTATGAGTAGAAGTAGAGCTAGGGTTGGGGTGGTGGTTTGTCGTTCCTTCGGGGTTGCCTATATTCTTGCTTGTCAATACATAGGGTTGGAGTCCTAGGGGAGATATATGTAGTTTCCTTGTACATGGGCATGGTGCTTGGGTGCACGGGAACCTTCGGATATGACAGGTATCCCACGGTTGAGGGGTAGGCGACAGGTGGTGATAGCCCTGTACAGTCCCTTGTAATCCCCCATGTCCGGGTATTGTGTAGGAGTTTTAAAGTCTCTCACGCTTGCTGGCAAACCAGTGCTCAGAGATATCCCCGTCCATCTTAATCATAGCTCTAACTCTAGTCATATAATTTGTATGATTATCAACTGTTCTTTGCACGGCTATATTATGACATGTCGGCTCCGCTTAGGAACATTCTTTTATTCTTTGTTTTCCTTTTATCCTTGAGGTTAGCCCAGATGTGTGTCCACTATCCATGAAATACCGAGTATGTAATCAAGTTTATGTCTATGCTAGAGTATGTATACCTTGCCCTCCTTTGGGAAAATATAAATAATGATACCCTAAATACTTTTGGGTGAAATGCTACAATGATAGCTCCGTACACTTACGGATAATGGCCCTGTTTGCGTGCCCTTAAACCCGGCTTGATCCGCTTATTTTTTCATCCAGAATAGTATTTTTCTCTCACAAATTCCTTCAGCATTCCTCCAAACCATCCAGATTCCTCCAGAATTCAGACAAGCGAACAGGTCCAATGTCTGTAATCTTTAAAGGACTATCATAGTTGGTGTTTCTTGGCAACGTTGCTAAGATTAACTCAATCTTAGTAATGATGTTAAGAAATACCAACAGGCATTTCTGGCGCCGTTACCGATGATGGACTTAAAATCTCATCACTTGGTGATTGTGCTAAGAAATGCCAACAAGCATTTCTAACGCTTTTGCCGGCGAGGGCATAGGTTGAAAAGAATCTAATAGGACATGAACAATGATCACATGCATGTAATGGTAGCCATAGTCTATGCAGGTTAATTCTGCTTGTTTTGTTCCTGTTGTGGATGAAGACATGATAGTGTATGACCGGTCACAACCTACAGAACAACTACACAGAGAACCCGGAGGCACTCCAAAGGAAGAACAGGTCTCATACCGCTTCTTCTTCTGCAACTCCGCCAGTGGTTGAACCAGTCACCCACATACCATCCGCTACTACCGTCACGGCCAAGTCACTCCGCAACTACTCCACCCCCAGTGTTGCTAATGTGCCCGTTGGGCCCACTGTCAACATGGGCACTAGGAAACTTGGAGCTACACGCTAGCCTAATCACGATGGTGCAGTCAAGCTAGTTCTATGGTTTGCCAAGCAAGGACACAAGTGCTTACTTGCTAACACTTCCTAGAGCTATACGACACCATCGTCATCAAAGATGTCGCACCAGCTAGCATCAGGGTCTGTCTGTTTCCCTTCTCCCTCACGGGGAAGGCGAAACAAGTGGTTTCACAAGGAGAAGAAAGCTCTCAGTACGTGGGACAATTGTTTCATGCGATGTTCCTCTGTGAAATTTTCCCCATGGATAAAACCAATGCCCTAAGGGGAAGATTTCAAACTTCCAGCAATCTCCACTCGAGTCCATCCCCGAGGCATGGGAAAGGCTGCAGGAGTACATCCACGCCTGCCCACACCACAGAATAGAGGACTGGCTTCAGGCTCCAGAACTTCTATGAGGGGTTTATGCCCATGTCGAAGGGGCACATAGATGCGACTGCTAGAGGAGCATTCCTCTCCCTCACCGTGGATGGAGCTAAGGGTCTCATCGAGAAGATGGTGGCAAATGAGAGCTAGGGGGAGGAACGCAAACAACAAAAAGGCATGCATACCATGAAGGAGACGGATATGCCTGCTGCAAAAATAGACTTATTGATGAAAAGACTAGACGATCGTGCAGCCAAGATGGAAGCCATGAAAAGCACCATCCAGGCCATGGACTCACACATGACGTGTGAGGTCTGTGGTGCCGTTGGCCACTCAGGGAATAATAGCCCCGAGACCCATGAAGAAGCTTCATACATCAACAATGGGTTTCGCCAACTGAATAATAATGGGTGGAACAATCAGTCCTTCCCACAAGCTGTCACACCCAGATTTCCAAAGAGAACCAAGCTCTAGTCATATGTGTGCCTAGGAACTCCACACATACAACAATAGAATAGAAATATCATAAAACAATGTTATATAGTGAAAAACATACTTATGTTAACACTTACAACTATCAGAGTTTCGCAGAACGGTTGCTAAACTTCTCCTCGGGCTCCATTCATCTCGAGGATGGTTGACTGGGTGCTTCGAACGCCAAGCACTTCTGATAGACCTTGGAAAACTCATCTGCTTCTTTGTCCTTCTTCTGAGCAACACTTTGCTACACACTGGGGGTGTGGGGGGAAATAGCAAGGGTGAGTCCATGTCAAACTCAGCAAGTATAGGTGGAAAGTATAATGACATGCAAGGCTTAATCAAAGGTGGGCTGACACTGGCTTACTACAGTTAGCATTTTTAGTTGCCAAACTTTTATTTTTGCAACCTAATCACTAAGATGAGTGAAAGATCCCAACCATTAATTAATAGAGTGAGTATAACATTTTTATTATCATCATATAACCGAGGTAGCAACCTCAACATTAACCATAGGGTAGCAACCCCAATTAGTAATTGGGGTAGCAACCCCATATAAGAGCATGGGACAGCCATCCCACCAAAACACGAGGTAGCCACCTCAATCCATAAATCTGCCTCCATTGTCCAATTGTGAGTCATATTCTAATCATGTGAGAGTCTAGGCCGCTCGTGTCCATGAGCACAACTGTTATAATAGTTTTACACTCTGCAGAGGTTGTACACTTTCACTTCAAGTCATGATTCCCATTTGCCTGGGGTCACGACTCCCCAAAACACTATCATGGTGAGTAGGCAGGGTCTCACTATGAGACTTTTCATAGGTTCCAGCTAATAGGATGCAACTCATAAGGTTTGGCCTAGGCGCACGGCAACCAAGCCCATAGCAATGGAACCCGGACTCACTGTCAACTTAATATTCATTACCTAGGTTACTTTCTTACGCCTAGAAGGAAAGTTACACCATACTAGTAGAGGTCCTAATACTACATCAAGCCAGAGTCATATGGCTTAAAGTTGTACTGTATGTCCCAAGAGGCCGCTCCACAAATAGGTCCTTAGGGAGGGTGGACAGGGGTACCCAAGGAAACCGGGTCAAGCCCCAATACCAGTTCCCCCTTTCATTACCTTAACCACGATGCTATAAGCATCCTTACTTCTCCATCATTATAGTAGCCATTAATCATCATTAATCATCATTAAAGTAATCATTAGTCATCATTACTATCATTAACATGTAGAGGTGGTGAGTGGAATAGCTAAGCATAACTTAACTACCCATAATATGAAACCTAGGTATACAAGGAATGTAGTAAATGGCTAGTCATGTCCTTAGGGTTTGCAATATTAGACACATGCAATGAAAGTAAAATGAATTTAATAAATAGGAACAATATGATCAAATGGTGCCTGCACTTGCCTGTTTCCCAAAGTTTAGCTGCTCAGAAGTCTTTGACTTCTATCTTCTGGTCTCCAACTTTTGCTTCGAATATTGGTCCTCTGCTCTTGGTCTTCAGCGCTAACGAACCATGCTTCCTCTACTTGACGCAACCAAGCAACACAAATATACAAACAAACAAACACAACTAAGAACAATACATCACTCAAAAGGAGAAGCTTGAAAAGAGTGCACTAATCGGCAAGGCTCAGTGCTACGGTCACGAGAGAATAAGAACAATGGAAAACAGAGCTATCGTTGAAAGGACGCGACTATTGATAGGTTTACGCGATTATCGATAGGTTGTACAACATAACGAAGAATAGACTACATGTTTGATTCATTTTAGTTAATGAGGTGATGAACATTTCATAGAAATATCCCAAAGTTCAACTAACCTAATGATATTGAATTTTAAAAGCCAGGGTTAAACCTTAGTCACATTTTATTTATAAATATTTAATAGTATTTAAGACAATCAAATATTTGTAATTTAGAAAACATAGAACATGTGAGACTAGCTAATCGAATCATTATATATGTCGTGTTTAAACTAAACAAGTTATAATTAATAAACACACATTCAAGTTGATATTAATCAAGTTAACATTTATTTATTTATAAAAAGACCGGATGAAACCCTAAATTACTTTTAATTAGAAACTTGGTTGCATAAATATTAAACAAACTAATAATTAACTTATAAAATGTAGAGGTGTGAGACATGGTACACGTTGCTACTAACACGTAGCTTACATCGGCACGATCGCAACGCAACAAAAACGAAATTATAAGCCTTGATTGCTTTTAATTAGAAAGCTATTAAATAAATATAAATCAAATTGCATTTAAATTAATAAATTCATAATTGAGTGACATGATTAACACTACCGCTACCGCAACTGGGATGTACTAAAATTGAGCTAAACCGATTAAACGGCGGGGATTAAAAGATCGGTGGCAATTCTTTAATAGGAGCATCTTCTACCTTGGGCCGGAGGAGCTCTTGACCTCCATGGCCACTACTGCTGCTGTGCGTGGGGAAGGGAGGGGCCTTGGCTAGCCAGTCAGATGGAGGCACGGCGTGGCGGCTGCAAAGGCCACGGCAGCGCGGGCCCACATGCTAGGTCGGCTAGGGATAGGCCCGCATGAGGCAGCGGCGGCTGCCTGCTGCACCGCGAAGGGGCGCACGAACGACGATGGTACAGGGCCCGAGGGCATGGTGTGTAGTGCGGCCGTGGGGCTAGGACGTGAGACGAGGCTGTGGTGGCACCGGGTGGTCGGAATCGACGAAGAACAGGGCCGGCCATGGTGCTCTTCCCCGGAGAAGACAAAGAAGCATCAGGGGAACGATCAACGGATGACAGATTCGTGAAAACAAGTATACCATGGCGAATAGAACGACAAGGGCTACATCTTGGTGGTGGTGGTTGATGCCAGAACACAACAGTTTCGCTGAAAAAGCTTGCTGGAAGTTCGCCGAAAACCTAGCGTTTCACGAACTTCGGCGTCCGATCTGCGTTCATAGGAGTGGCGGCTCACGAAACGGACCATACTTGCGGAACCAGTGCGTTGAGGGCTACGCCGGCATATATATATAGTTGTAGGGTTTGGAAACGTTTTGGAATTTCTTAATTTTGGGATTTATTTTTTGTTTAAAAATAATTCTAGGAAATTCCTGAAATCATATTTAAGCCACGAAAATCACAGAAATTAGAGAAAATGCTGAGAAAATTTCCCAAGGTAGATATGAACATGATGGATCCAAATGAAGAGTTTGGAACTCATGAAAAGATTATAGAGATGATTAAGGAAATAGATTAAGCTCAAGGAAAAAGGAATTTGATTCTAGAAAAGGTTGGAAAATTTCTCGAGAGAAAGAAATGTCATCCTATCGTATTTTGAAACCATTCGGACTTCACAAACACCAAATCACAAGCATCAGACAAGCACCACATCAACAAAACCCTGTCAAATTAATTTCAAAACATTTGAAAAACACCTATTTTTATTTAAAAAATATACGAAAATATAAACTAATGTTGAAAAAATTATCCAAATAATAAAATCTTTCATTTTATTTAGTGTTTTCTAATAACAACCCAAAATAGAAATTTTGGTGTGTTATTGGCTACCCCACTTAACATGAATCTTGATCCCTGAGATTCGAAGAGACTTGGGAGGAAGATAAAGCAAATCATCAAGGTTGATTCGAGACTTTTGATGGGATAAGATATAAGGATCAAGGATTAACAAAGGTTGACAAGAGAGATAGGGATCGATTCTTCAAGATTATTTCAAGCTCTATGGTGAGGGATGATGAAAAGACTGAAGATCAGCATAGGTTGAAAAGATAAAGATTGATCATCAAAGACAATGGAGCAAAGATTAGCAAAAGATGATATCAAGATAATGTTTGATACTTAGGTCTTCCTGTCTTCAAGCTTGAGATTCTCGAGGTTGATGAGGTCGGTAGCAGACGCTACCCCACTTAACAAAACTCTTGCATATCTTTCAGAAATGTCCATAAGAACCTCCTCTCGTCAAAAATATTTTCAGAGGATTTCCTTCAAAGATCACCACTTTTAAAACAATACACAACACCCTCCCACTTAACAAGAATCTCGCCCTGAGATTCAAGGAGGCTAGCGATATGGACAAAGGGTGGTCTTCAAACTTTGAACTTCCTATTGTTGAAGATGTCAAGAGTGGCAGAAGTCTCTACCCCACTTAATAAGAATCTTGTTACAATTAGCAATGTCGTTGAGGGCAACACTTTCTCAAGGGCTTGCTGCTATTGGTGCGTCCTTCATGTGTTGATTACTCCATTGAGTTGGGATTGGTCAAAAGATAGGTTGGTCAAGAGAGGACACTACCCCACTTAACATAGATTGAGCTACTCCTCAAGACGATACCTTCTGGGCCTCCTTCGAAACACAACAACAGAGATGACAGACAAGCATCACATCAAGCAAAGCAAGCACTCAACACAACATCGACACTACACATGCTTCTTCAATAATGGTGGTTATCCTAAGGGTAGATTTGATGATGATGAAAGGCCATCATAATTTTTAATAAGATGGGATTAGAAAATTTTAGTAAAAACAACAACAAAAAACAAGGGGAGTAAGTAGTAATAGTTCAAAGGAAGCTATCAATGGAGGGAATACAACTAGGACAAGGATGAGGAAATAGCCAAAATCAAGAGTCAAGAGATGAGAAAATAGTTTCATGGAAAAATAGGTTTTAGAAATCGACCAGTGCTATCTAAGGCATATGTCCTATAGTCAACACCGCTCTGATACCACTCTGTCATGCCTCGGTTTTCAAAAGAAGACCAAGCTCTAGTCATATGTGTACCCAGGAAGTCCACACATACAACAACAGAATAGAAATATCAGAAAACAATGTTATATAGTGGAAAACATACTTATATTTACACTTACAACTATCAGAGTATCGCAGGAACGATTGCTAAACTTCTCCTCAGGCTCCATTCTTCTCAGGGATGATTGACTAGGGGCTCCGTACGCCAAGCACTTCTTATAAGACAATGGAAAACTCTGCATCTTTGTCCTTCTTCTGAGCAGCACTTTGCTACACACTAGGGTTGTGGGGGAAATAGCAAGGGTGAGTCCATGTCGAACTCAGCAAGAATAGGCAGAAAGTATAATGACATGCAAGGCTTAATCAAAGGTAGGCTAACACTGGCTTACTGCTATTAGCATTTTTAGTTGGCAAACTTTTATTTTTGTAGCCTAATCACTAAGATGAGTGAAAGGCCCCAACCATTAATTAATAGAGTGAGTATAACATTATTATTATCATCATATAACCGAGGTAGCAACCTCAACATTAACCACGAGGTAGCAACCCCAAATAGTAACTGGGGTAGCAACCCCAAACTAAGAGCGCGGGATAGCCATCCCACCAAAGCATGAGGTAGCCACCTCAATCCATAAATCCGCCTCCAATGTCCAATTGTGAGTCATATTCTAATCATGTGAGAGTCTAGGGCGCTCGTGTTTGTGAGCACTGACTATTATAATAGTTTTACACTCTATAGAGGTTGTACACTTTCACTTCAAGTCATGGTTCCCATTTACTAGGGGTCGCGACTGTGATAGAACTGACCCAATTTATACAAGATCAAGTACGGTTGTCCCCGTTTAACATGTTGACGCACACATATTTTCACTTATATAAACCCGATAGTCCATCGAGTGTCACGAAGGACCTCGGTAAATCCACATCACAACCAAGATCGCACGATTAAGCAAATACACATCATATACATAGAGTTCCAGTAGAAATAATGTTTACAATGAGTTCACAAATAATAATACAAGTTTAGGTTTCAAAACTGATTAGTGAAAACAATATAGCTTTCAAATGATTACAATAATATAAGTACCAAATACATTGCTAGCATACATGACATCCTCTTACAAAAGCATATAGATAAGAACACTATATAGAGTCACCCAGCCCACCGGCGGTTAGCCACCATCTTCAGGAGGGCGAGAACTTCACTTGCAACATAGTGGGATAAACTCTGAGTACTCAAATGTACTCAGCTAGAGTTACCCATCATAAACAAAAATAACAGTGACACCAAGGATCATGCAAGGCTTTATCGGTGGAGTTAGCTTGACAACATCTTACATAAAAGCTTAAGTGACATAACTTGGAGATTTAACATCTTTAGCATCAAATTGAATACCTATTCAATTAAGCATCTCTAGATTAGCACCTGTACTAGACCAATCACATGATTAAACTAACAAGCATTAGTAACCATATCCGATGTATTAATTTGAGCATCATCATAACCATCAAGTTCCATCAATTAATGCTATGTTGTCGCTGCTCAGTCAAATTCTTACTATCCAGGACAGATAGTGACTCAAATCGATTCCAACCAGCTAGGGAGTTATTCCTAACACAAACCCATACTTCCCCCATCGGGGTCACGTCGGGTAACCTTTGGTACAACTCAGGTACAGTCACAAGTCCGATTAGCGCCGTACCCTTAGGGATACTGCCAGTTTGCCAGGAAGTTCAAGCCTGACTTACCCTTGGTTTCATGCCATAGGCTCCCCGCACATCCTTACTTCCTCCAGTGTGCGCACTTTCACTTACTAGGTCCCAGCCTGAGTTGAGCTACTTGGCTTCATGGCCAGGACGGCTTATCCGGCCAACTAAGTGCTAGGCATGCATTCAACATGACATGAGGACGTATAGCGAATCAGTCCTTAACCAACACAGATGGAGATAAATAGGCACCAAGACCTCCATGCCTTGTTACTTCTCTATCACAATTTCGCCCAGTCCTCCTTTTATTCATCAACACATGGTTATTTCCATGATAGTAATTATAGCCAACCGTGACCAGATATCTACCTATATCTTGTAGGTGATAGGAAATCACCCTGACTTCTACCGAACTAAGCATGGCTAAGCATATATTTGATCCTGGACCTACTAAAGGTTTCAAGATATATTTGTCTAGACAAGGAAAGTATATATGCAAGTGGTTTCAATCAACCCCTAGTACTTAATGCATCAACATAAAAGGACTCAAGTTGATATTTAGAAAACATAGGAGGCTTAGAATGCTCCAGGGCTAGCCATGGATCCGACACAAGTCAGTTTAGTTAGCTCGTACCGTCTTGGTGACATCTCCGGTCCTAGCACTTGCCTAGTCCTTCCATCTTCAGGATAGGTCCACCATACACCATCTTAGGTTAGGCACCAACATCACATCCTTCACGTAGGTTCATCTAGCGCACCTAGATGAGATGCAAGATGCAAGTGCATGAATATGAAGAATGGTAATAAGAGATGCATCACATAAGAGTGTTCAAGACAAGCACAAGATTATGCAAGACATAGGCACCTAGAGTTATTTAATTAAACATCACACAACCTTTTATAGATGGATAGCAAGCATATTAGGCATGGCACACAAGTGAACTTAAGCTCAGATATTGCACACATGCATCTATCAAGAACTAACCAAACATGTTTAGCCAAAACAAGAGCAAGCTAAAGCAATCACCTAGCATATGTATAGAAATCTAGAAAGCAGCACAATAGTCACTTGTTTCAACTATAAATAGAGTTACAAACATTTAATAAAGGTGATCTTGGACTTTATGGAAAGCTAATGAAATTATCTACAACTCTTTTATTTACACTCAGAGCTGATTCTAAAGCTAACCAAGTCAAAATACACCAAGGAGCAGGTCTGCACAAACAATGGACAAAAAAACTGATATGAACTTTAGAGATGCATAACTAGAATTATAATAATCCAACAAGCATGATTCTTAACTTTATGCAAATATTATTAAGTTACCTATAACTTTCTTATTATCATCTTAAGATGATTCTACAGCTAACAAGGTTAAACAACACCAAGAAGGCATCTCTGCCCAGATTTGGACAGAAATCTGACCATTCCACTTTGAACAGCTATAACTAGAGTTCTAGACCACCAAAAAGGGTGTGCTCTAACATTTTGGAAATCTTAAGAAAATAACTACAACTTCTTTATTATGATCAAGAAGTAATTCAAAGCTTAGCTAAGTCAAACAACACAACCTTTCTGATCTGAATAGAGCATATGCAAAAGCTAATAGCAAACTTGTAAAATCTATAACTCCTAAACCATCAGGCCTAAAATCATAAATTTTATTACAATCAATATAAGGAGATTATCTACAACTTTTGTATTCACCACTATTACATAAAACATCATTTGAATCACAAAATTATCACCACCATAGAAACTGTACATGCAGTCCATAACAGCAGAGATACAACTATATGCATTTATCATTTATGTTGTTAACAACTAACATTTTGTTGCTATATATGCAGCTCCATGCAACTCCTAATCATGATCAAGCAATCACATTACTTAGCACCAATTATTAGAAGTATTACATGGCATAAACACATGCATCTATTAACAATCTTTCATCTTCTACTTATATAATCCAACATATATATTATTTTTAGGTGATATCTTAAACATAGAGTTGAGAGCTAGAATTTTTACAGGTAATAGGTGATATCGAAACATGGCTACTGTAGAAATATTACATGCTCAGGTTTTATAATTTAATCACTATGAAAAAGATAAATTGCTATTACAAGAAAACATTAATAGCAAGATAAATCTAAACCCCAACATTTTCTAGTAAACATATAGCCATATTATGTATCAACATGACATAAAAACATCATACAAAGGTTGTGGAACCACATTTTATAGTTTTACATACTTATATTATTTATAAACCATTTAATAAGCGTTAAACAAGTTAAATAAATAAACTAGTCATATTGCATCCAATGAATATGAATTTTTTTATCACAGCACAAATATGACATCAAAAGCCCTACCATAAAAATTTCACTAGCAATTAGAGCACCACAACTTTAGATATGAGAATAACAAGCAAAACAAGCTAAAATTGCCTATCTAACAAGACCAAATCAAAACATTATAAAACAATACACAACTAGCATGTTTAATATTTTTATTAGCTAGAGCATGTCATCACAAGATTAACACAACTGTAATTACCATTTTTGGACTTCTATAACTCAAGATATGCATCTGTCCAACTTAAAAGCATTTTTAAAAGCACTTTAAAAGAATAAATAAAACAGCAGACACTTTCTACTAACACATATCATATTATAACTCTACTACGTAGATCTATTATCAAGGATTCCAAAAAGTCTTTATTTGCTATTTTACGATTTTTCTATGATTTATTATGATTTTCCAAAGTTTTAGCCATAAAAGAAAAACAAATTTGCACCGAGGACCCTAAACTTTCACAAAAATAGATTCCAGCGAAATGGTCCTTCTAGAAACTATTCACATGAGTCACGACTTCTGTAGAAAACCCCATTCCTTTCTTTGAATTCTTACGCGAGGTCCCCGACGCTAGTTGGAGTAGAGGAGGTCGACGGTGGCTCGATTTTCCGGTGAGGTGGTCGACGGCGGTGGAGGAGAAGTGGCGATGCAACTTCCCTATGGCCAGGTGCAATAGCCAAGGGGCATAGCCTAGGCAGCGATGGTCTATAGGCTGTCGGCCATAGAGGCAGTGGTCTGTAGCGGCAGCGGCCCCGACGGTGGTGAGCGTCAGCGGGGGAGGCAGCTGGAGGAGGGTCAACCAAGCTCTAGCCATGGCCAGCCATGGCTGCACCTGGCCCTAGCCTTGGCCAGCTATAGCCAGCAGCTGCTCGGCCATGGCAGTAGGCAGTGGCGATGGACATGGCTTCGACGGCGGCTGTGAGCAGTGGCGCGGTCGGCAAGGCAACGTGGGAAGAGGGAGGAGGCGACTATGGAGTCGACAGTGGCCGTAACTAGGCATGGCCGCTGGTGGTGCTAGCGAGGCGGCGATCTATAACAGCAGCGGCTGTGATGGTGCCTAGCGTTAGTGGGGGAGGCGATCGGAGGAGGGCTAGCTGGGCTTGTATCACCCCGAATGTTAGTCATGAGTTAAGCAGCAAAACTGGACTTAAGTAGAATATGTCAAGCAATGATTATGATCTCTAGTTCATAATCTGGAAGTAATGATGAAGGTATTGAGGTCAAACCTTTGAAAATGAGCCCCAACTTGGACTCAGACAATACACTTTGCTTACATGCGGACCCTTGTTAAGATTATGCAAGAGTAATGTTAAACATGCTTGCTTCATGTACATTACATCAACATGCATCCATCTTGACCAGTGGAAAAGTTTCATGAAGTTTAGAGCCAAGAAGTCACATGTAATGATAAGTTATAATCTTGCTTGAAGTGCACTATTATGTGAATGAGAACATGTGGTTTAAACAAAACCTTGGAACCCTGCTTAAACAACTCTACTTAAACTCATGAACAAAAGTTATGAAGGGTTCATGTCGAGCAAATGTCAATACAATGCTTCTAAGTGTGGGAATAGTTAAAATTGTCTTTTTCATGGTATGGTGTTGACCTGTGTTGACCAACTATTTGGAGTGCTTGCATGGAGTTGGACCATAAATAAAAGTTAAAGTTTGAATGGAGTACAGCAAACTTTATTTTTTGACCAAGCCCTGATTCAACTCCTAATTGGCTCAAACAGTGGCCTCAAGTTTGAATGCAGTGGTGTTTTGGCCCCTCTGAAATATTTCTAAGTCTCTGATTGACAACAGCCAGTTCACATGCTGTGACATTTTTATCTTCTAGATTCATATGGTAACTCAACTGGATTCCTTAATAGGAGTTCTAGAAACAATGAAGCAAGTCTCATTAAGTTTGGAGTTCATTTGGATATTCAAAGTTAGTTTCAAAGTTAGCAAATATTAATTGTTTCCAGGAGTTAACTAAATCTCAGTTTTTAGTTTTGTATACCCTACTTTGGAGGCTTATATCTTCCTAACCAAGCTAAACCAGTCCATTATCCTTTAAGCAAAGTTGCAAACCAAGAGGTGTACAACAAACTTTGTTTAAGGGTCAAGAGCTAGTTTGGTCCCTAACTTAGTCAAACTGAGGCCTCAAAACAAAACCCAGTGCTGTTTTGGATCTCAAAAATTTGGCTTTCTGAGATTACTATATTGATGATGATTGGCATTTTGCGTTCTTGAATTTTTGTTAAGCAATTCAAGTTGAGCCAAATATAAAAGTTGGACTATATGTTTTGGAGAAGAGCATGCTGCAAAAAGATGGCACCAGTTTGACTTTGTTTTGACCATCAATTTGGATTTTTGCTCATCGCTGTCAACGCGCTGACATTATCATGTTGGGCGCTAATTACCCACTAATATGTTGCTCAAATGGCTCAGCACCCTAAATACAAGTTGTAGAGTAGATCGAATGGAGCAACTTTGTTTCAAGGCCCATAGCCCAGTTCGGCCCATAGCTAGCCCAAAAATGGTCTCCAAGTCAGGCTAAACCACACGAGCTAGGTGTCCGACGAAATGCCGACATGGCCTTAATGCGTGAGAGTGCGCACCATCATACTGATGTGTGTCCCACCTCCTTTGTCGTGCCTTTGTGCCCTCTAGAAGTGGGCGCCCGAGCTCCTCCCCTCCCTCATTTGCTCTCTCTACCACTTGCGCTGCCCCTCGCTCCCCTCCTCGCTCTACGCTAGAGCGCGGACACCGAGCACCACCATGGCCGAGCAGAGCTCATAGCTCCTCCACGTGTCCTACTCGCTCAATGCTGTCTCCCTTGGCCGTGTGTGGGCCTGGGCTATCCACGCCGCTGCCACTCGGTCGCTAGAGACGCGCCTCCGTTGCTGCCGCTGTGAGGTTGTCGCGGCCGCCGCTGGCGCACATGGCCATGTAGCCACGGTCAGCCTCAGGCCAGGCCAAGGCCACTCACGGGTGCGTGCCGCCCCCTGGCACTCCCCCGCCATTCCTCGCTGCTGCCGTCCCCTGCTAGCTAAGGCCGGCCGACCCCTGCTCTATCCTGTGAAGAAGGGAAGGCGAAGGACCTCGCGTAACAATAGAAACAAGTGCAGAGGGCTAAGTGCAAAGTCTGTGACTCATGTGAATAGTGCCTAGATGGACCTTTTCGCTGGAATTTATTTTTGTGGAAGTTCAAGGGCCTCGGTGCAATGTGTTTTTCCTTTATTGCATTTATTTGGCTAAAACTTTGAAAAATCATAATAAATCATATAAAAATTATAAAATAGCAAATGAAGACTTTTTGGAATACTTGAGAGTATATCTATGTAGTGGAGTCATAATATGGCATGTGTTAGTAGAAGGTTTTTGTTGTTTTTATTTATCTATGTTAATTAGGGTTTTTTAGGAATAAATTTATATCTAAAGTTGTGGTGCACCAATTACCGTGAAAATTTTATGGTAGGCTACGGATGATATATTTGTGCTGTGGTAAAAATTTAAGTTCATTGGATGCAGTATGATTGATTTATTGATTTAACTTGTTTATTGCTTAATAATTAGTTTTAAATAAGTTATAATTTTTATAAAGGTGTAAAAATGGAAAATGTTGTTCCATTACCTTGGTATGATGTTGTTGTGTCATTTAAATACATAATATGGTGATGTGTTTGCATAAAATAGTGTGTTTTAGATTTATCTTGCTCTCACATGTTTTCTTGCAATAGCAATTTGTCTTTTTTGTAATAATTAATCTATAAAACCTGAGCACATGAAATTTGTGAAGTAACCATGTTTTGATAACATCTACCACTCATAAAAGTCTCAGCCACAAACTAGTTGTTATCATATAGTACTAAAAATAATACTTATGTTGCATTATTAAATTAGAGGATGAATGTTGTGAGCATATACATGTATTTATTGTTATGTGATGCTTCTAGTAGCTATTCCTACCTGCTATGATTGTTTGAATATGATTCCAAGATGTTTGGGGTAGCAAATATGTCAAGAATATGTTAGTTTGTAGCAACTAAATGATTGATGAATGCAGTATGCCTTTGTTGTTTTGGCTGCATGTATAGTTTTGGTTAAGCAATTAATTTCATGGTGATAATGATTTTTTATGTGAATGTATTGAATACGAAAGTTGTAGATAAATGCCTTATCTTGCTTTTCCTAAAATTTCATGATTTTAGGCCTGATGATTTAGGAGTTATATATTTTACAAGTTTGCTATCAGCTTTTGCATATGCTCTGAACAGATCTGAATGATTGTATTATTTGGCTTATTTAAACATGGAATAATGTATTGGTGATAATAGGAGAGTTGTGGTTATTTTGTTAATATTTTGAAAATATCTAAGATAACTGCTTTTGGTGGTCTAGAACTCCAGTTATAGCGGTTCAAAGTGGAATCGCAGGTTCTGTCCAAATCTGGATAGAGATGCCTTCTTGGTTTTGTTTAATCTTGTTAGCTGTAGAATCATCTTAATATAATAATAAGAAAGTTATAGATAACTTAATAATCTTTTATAAAGTTAAGGATCATGCTTGTTGGATGAATATAACTTGAGATATGCATTTCTAAAGTTACTACCAGTTTTTTGTCCTTAGTTGTATAAGCTCTGCTTCATGATGGATTTTGACCTGGATATTTGTTGAATTAGCTTTTCGTGTTCATAACAAAGTTTTATATAATTTCATTAGCTTTCTAGAAAGTCTAGGATCACACTTTTTTCATTCCTAGAACTCTAGGTATGGTTAAAACAAGTGACTACGGTGCTGCTATTCAGAATCTATGTTTGTACCTAAAATTATTGCTTCTCCTTGCTTTGCTTTGTATGTTGCTAAGTGTGGCTCATGCCTTTTATGGAATTGAGTTAATATACCTAAAATCTTGTGAAACTTATGTCATGCTTGGTGCTTCCTTCCTTGCTATCCTAGCATGATATGTTGTGTTATATTTAATTAAGTAACGTGGAGTGCTTATATATGTTCGGCGCAACCTTGTGCTCATCTTGAATACTTTTATGTGAGGCATCTCATATTGCCATTCTTTGCATTCATGCACATGCATTGTTGCATCTCATCTAGGTACGCTAGATGCACCATGTGAAGGACATGATGTTGGAGCCTAACCCAAAGATGCAGTTTGGTGAATCCATCCAGAAGACGGAAGGACTAAGCAAGTGCTGAGATGGGAGATGCTCGCCAAGCGAGTGTCATCTAATAAACAATGACCTAGTGTTGGATCCTAGGCAAGCCCTAGAGCATTCTAAGCCTCATATGTTTTTACAAATATCACTTGAGTCCTTTATGTTTGATGCATTAGGTTATAAGTGTTGATTGGAACCACTTGATGCATAAATCTACCTTGTCTAGATATATATACCTTTAACCCTGTGTAGGTCTAGGATCAAATATATGCTTAGCCATGCTTAAACTGGTAGAAGTCGGGTGATTTCCTATCACCTTGCAAGATATAGGTGGATACTGAAGCACGGTTGGCTATATTTGCTATCGTGGAAAAGAACCATGGGGTAATCTAACTAGAGGTCGGATGGAATCTATGCATAGGTTGACTCATGTGATTCCATCTATACCTATTAAGGACTGTACCATTGTTGGAACTTTTGTCGAGATTGAACGCATGCCTCTCACTTAGTTGACCGGATAACTTATTCCGACCACGAAGCAGAGTAGCTCAACTCAGGCCTAGGCCCCGTTCTGTTAGAGTGCGCACTCTAGATGGTAGTAAGGATGTGCGGAGAGGGCAGACTGTGAGCCTAAGGGTAGGGTAGTCCCGATCAGTCCTAGCAGCTAGTTGTCCCTGAGTGTGCTGCGCTAATCAAACCCATGGAATGTGGACATGAGTTGTACCAAAGGTGACCTAAGACTACCTTGTCACAGGTATGTCCGGGTTTGTGTTTGGAATAAATTCCCAACTGGTTGAAATCGATTCGAATCGTCGTCTCTCCCGGATAGTGAGAAACTTGACTAGCTCCAGCATCATAGTAATTGAATTATGGAATATGATGGTTATGATAAACATAGAATTATTACACCGGCTATGGTTACTATTACATGTTACTAAATGATATACCACATATTTGGCATAGGTTAGTTGCTAATCTAGAGATGAATAACTATAATTAACATGATGACCAAATTATAAAATGTATTGCTGAATTAGTTGCTTTTTTATGCAAAATGTTGTCAAGCTAGCTCCACCTATAAAGCCTTGCATGATCCTTGGTGTCATTTTATTTTTGGTTTATGAGGGGTAAGTCTAGCTGAGTACATTGGAGTACTCAGGGTTTATCCCACCATGTTGTCGGTGAAATTCTCAGCCTGAGGAAGATGGTGGCTAACCACCGGTGGGCTCGGTGACTCTATATTTATGTCTCATCTATATGCTTCTATCAGAGGATGTCACTTATGCTAGCAATGTATTTGGAACTTATATTAATGTCAGTCATTTGAAAGCTATGTTGTTTTCCCTCAACTGGTTTTGAAACCCAAACTTGTACTATTATTTGTGAACCTATTTGTAATATTATTTCCACTACAACTCTATGTATGTGATGTGTATTTGCTCAATCATGCGATCTTGGTTATGATATTGATTTACCGAGGTCCTTCATGACACTCGGCGGACTACCGGATTTTATATAAGTGAAAGTATGCGCGCGTCAACTGTGTTAAACGGGGATAGCCGTACTTGATCTTGTATAAATTGGGTGGTTCTGTAATCAAGGCTTCTGGCCATGGCCAGCTTGTGGCCATGCCTGGCCTTGGCCTTGGCCTAGCTACAGCCAGTAGCTGCTTGCACCACGGACAGCAGGCAGGCGGTGATGGACTTGACTTCAGTGGTGGACTATGAGCAGTGGTGCATTCAGCAACGCGGCGTGGGACGAGGGAGGAGGCGATAGCGGACTCTGCAGTAGCCTTAACTAGGAGTGGTTGCTAGTGGTGCTAGCAAGGGTGGGGAAGCCTAGAGGTCATGGAGGCAGTGGTGGCAGCGGCTCTGCCACAGTGGACAGAGACAAGGAACGAGAGACAGAGAGAGCGAGAGAAAGAGAATGAGAGAGCGAGAGAGAAGGGAGGGTGTCGATCTCCATTTTCTTCTCTTGAGCACAGGCGAGGTGGCGAGCGAGGATGGCATAGAGGAGCCACGCGGCGCTCGGCGTCTATAGTTGGTCGGTCATGAACTCCTAAAGCTGTGTTGACACAAAATTTTCTTCCCGTGCCGAGGACACACGCAGCAAGCCAGAAGGGTCTACTCGATGGAGCTATAGATCCGCCTAGCTTCAGTGCAGAGATAGTCAATCCTATGCACTCCTCTCGAGACATGCTAGTCAATTTGACCCTATAATTAACAAGGAGAGAAAGTTCATTAGTAATTAAGGGTGGAACTTGCCGGTGTTGCCAGACAGTCCCGAATGTGTGGCTCTGAGAGCTGATATAAGAGGAGATCAACTAAACAGCCGATTCCAGCATATTCATGAGAATAAATCGGTTAAAGCTCATTGGGTTGTATAAGAAGAATCAGTTATCATTCAAGATAAATGTTGTTATTTGAGCAGATATTAATCAATGGCAATAAGATATCAATAATGATTAGGTTATGCTGAGCCAATGATTACAAGCAACCGAACTCCTTTTATATAAAGAAACAATTCAACATCATTTAACCATTTAATAAAGATAAATCTAATGAACATGTTAGATCTCATCTATCACTATGACCAGTGGGGCAAGAGGCAGAATCATGCAGGCCATAGAAATAACAATAGACTCGATGACCCTAACTCATTACTAATATCAGTGGGGCATAAGGTAGAATCATGCAGACTGTAATACAATAATAAGATCATGGGGCTAACATATCTTTCAACCTATCTTTACTTCAACGGTCTTGTGATGCGAACTGTTCATGAAAGCACTCGATATCGACTAAAAAGCCGATTTAGGCATAGCGCACAGTTAAAGTCATGCCTTATCAGGAATAGATCTATCAAATAATGATCCCCACTCCATGGTGCTAATAGTGGGGTGTGAGCCAGAATCACACAGGCCATGATAACGGGCAATGGAACGGTTCTCGCTAGCCAATAAATCTACTCAAGACGCAACATGCTTTAACCGCACGCTATGCACGATCAAGATTGAAGTAAAACAGCCGATGAAACATAACTCATCGTTTAAGGTATAAATTAGATCAGTTTAGATTAACAAACGATGGGCTAAACAAGATATAAGGCCGATCTAGATCAATCTCAATCGGATAGAGTGATATTGCTGTAATTAGATAAATAATGAAAGCAATAAGCAATATCGGTAACTTAATGAATCTACCAAAGACTGCCACTCTAAGGTAGAGCCGATAACTTGACCTTGATCTAGTTCGTGTAGTGGGGGTCGACCAGATCGATACAGCCATACTTGAACTTGGTAAGAATCGATAACTAACTTATACCAGAGTCGCAGTGGAGGTCGATCGGATCGATGTAGCCGTACGAACAGAGGTATAAGCCATGACGGTACTTACAACAAGCAGTGGAGGTCGACCGAATCGATGTAGCCGTACTTGCTGAAGAACTCACCGAAATCTACTCTACTCCTACTCCTAAGGGTTGGCCAGAGCCGAAAAAGTAAATAACTTGTATATTGGATTGATTGTTGTTGTTTTTACAATAGCCGGGGTTTGGTATTTATACCCAGGCCCTATGCATGACTCCTATCTAAGCATGACTTATTACAATTTTTGACCTTAGAGAAAACATTCCTAATTTAAGATAACTTGGACTCTAATCTTTCCTCTTTTGTAGAGTCCAACATGTTTTGTCCTGGCGCCAAACGTAGCCTTTGTCGTTATCTGCTGGCTCTATCTGAAGAAAGCCGATTCTAGTTTTTGCATCTGAATCAGCTGGTTCCGATCTACACACAATTGATCCCTTGATGACATGATTTTGGGAGCTTTCGAGTCCCTATGACTCTTCTTCCAAATTTTGGTGTAAACACATGCCCCCCAATTTTGGGATAAAAGTAATTTTATTCCAAAATTATTATGTCTGTATCTCTGATTGGTCCACAGTCTCGGGTAGAGAACATTGATCTGGGGTCCACTATTTGTCGCTGCTTGCATCCACTCATGAGCCTATGCCTCAAAACTTTTCACAAGAGTGTCACTGCTTCACGGGCACTTGGATTCATCTTCTTGGGCTAGCTACAAAATACCTATCTGACCCTAGAGAGAGCAACTCAACAATTCAGCCATGTTTCTCTTCTATCTACCACCTCGAGTGCTCCCGGCTCTGCTAGACCCTCCATGGTCTATCTTATGAAGATCTCAAGCAGCTAGAAGAATTCTTGTGCATAGGATGATTGTGTCACTTATTCTAGAGCCTCGTTGAGCAAGAAGACCAGCCATTGTGGTTAGAAGAATTCTTGTGATATCACCTGAGTCTTCTCTCCATGCTCACAAAGTTGTTCTTGTGTTTGCGAGGGCTAGAATGTGTGGACACCTTCCCCTTATTGCTCCTCCAAATGCCCACTAGGAAAGCCTTAGGCTTCTTTCCCATAGTTACTAACTTATCAAGAAATTTGTTGAGCATATGTTAGGCGAGCGACCTTTCTTCTTCTCTGGTACAATTTTATCGATGGGCTGATGTGACTTGGTTCACAATGACTCTCGGCCTTCTGGAGATCTGGACTCCCTTCAATCCAAAGAAGTTTTAGTGGGTTAATCTCTGGTCAATGTATCCATCCCATGATATTTTGTAATCTGGGGAAGCAATAAATTCGAGTCCGTTATCTCTTCACTATCCGTCCCCTGATTTTCTAGAGTGTTGATCCGTTTCCGTTTCTAATTTCAATTTTAAACCTCCATCGAAATGTATCTTCTCGCTTTCCTAGGCTATATATATGGGCTACGGTTGTGGATCAAAAAACAACCCTCTTCGTCTCAATCCTTCTTCGTCTTCAGTATATTTCATGCCTTTCCGTAGGTTCGAGGTCATGGAGAACAACAAGAGGTCTACTGAAGAAGCCCTCAATGGATCTACATCATCACGCTAATGCCTTCATCATCAAGAGGACGCATCTTGGGGTGCTCCCATCGCTTCGAATTAAAGGGCTGACTCTGCCCAACCCTCGGGGTCATCTTTAATACAAATTCACCGCCAGCTTGCTCATCACTCGAGGTGACAGATCAGTAATGACGATCTGTTGGCCTCCATCGATCGGACCAACCAGCATCTAACCAACTACCTCTCCCTAGCGGAATCAGCTCTGGCCATGATTCAAAACCGATCACCCCCTGAGGTCGGCTTGGTGAGGGAAAGTGATGTAGACTAGGCCTAATCTTCCGAAAGATATGATAGCGTCGATTGGTGGAGACTCAATGTTCACGATCTAGGCTTCGAACCAAAATTGATTTAGACCCCCCAACCATTACACCTCTGCTCCATTGGTTATCAACCACGCGAACACGATTGACCTCGCCGAGAAGGCTTTCCTGCAAGCGAATCGAGAACACAAGCAAGAACAAGATAAACGCAATCTGAAATTGCAAATAAATATGAGGCTTATGATAACAAGAAGGAGTTCAAGTCTATAGGCGAACAAGATCAAGAACTAGGGCCCTGGTTCATAGCAAGCAGCCTTGGCGGCACAGTTGCAGCAAAACGATGTCTGTTTCACGAGGAAATCAAGAACTAAACAAAACCCAAACCCTAAGGAGAGTGACGACTGGTATTTATAGAGTCTTGGGCGTCACCCCCTGGACATGCCCCCTAATGGGCCCAAACACGATACACGGTCCAATGGACCAAAAGACGGTGTCGCAGTACCCTGACAGATTCTGGATGCTGACTTGTTTCGACTATTCCCGTTGATTCCCAAGGGATTTTGATGTGAGACCAATTGGGTTGGCTTCCTTATCCAATTAGCTTTCCATCCATATGTGGATCATCGAAAACAGAGTCTGGATGCGTCCTGGGTAACCAATTTAAGACAGACTAGTCCTAGAGGCCGAGATGGACTCGAACTTGATTTGGGCCTCCACCTTGGTGACTCGAACCGGATGAGCTTCGGGCCTCCTTCATGCTTAGGACACCCACACTGATCTCCTTGGTCTCCATATGGTTCTCCAAGCATGGTCATGTGTATGGAGGTCATGTCCTCATCAAAAAGGTTGGCTAGGGCTGAAGCTAGAATCATGGGTGAGATGTCTGCCATTATTTCTCTGTTTTTTCCTTGATTTCACCCCCAAGATTTCTTATCACTCTTTCCTTGAATATATTAGATCTAACTGCTCAGTTGGAGAGTCTTTGATCAGCCGTGGATCATGCGGCGGGATTTGTCAATGCCAGGGGCGCGCCGTTCCGGTGGTTCGTTTGCATGACATCCCAAATCGTGTCAGGGAGGTCACCCTTCATGACATTCGTCATGGCGCTGCCATGGCGTTGGCTACTGCACAAGCCCATTCGGGCCATAATCTTCAGCTTTTTCCCCATGGTTTTCCAGACGCAACGTACCCTGGGGAGCATGAGCGCTTGGTTGAGGATTTCATGAGCGCCGCCAACTCTATAGCTTTCAATACCCTAGCCGATGATATAGTAGGCAAAGTGTTTTCCAGCCCATAGCTTGTAATAGGTGACATTTAGCAAACAACTTCCTTGCTTTGAGTGATTTCCCTTTGTTTCATGCTTCATACCCATCATTTTGTTCGTGTTTGCTTTGCTTCTATAGGTGATACACATCATATCGGCTTTTACTCCTTTGGGTTCATTTTTTGCACTGAAGACTATATCTTTCCAATATCGGCTATTAAAGCTATCGATCGAACATATCGTTTATTAAGTATTGATCCAAACGCTAGGATAATATTTCTTTAAATATTTCCCGTTGATTGCTTGGCCAAATTCTTCCTCTCATTTTAATGTTTCCAAAATATAAGCATTACCAGGAGCGCAACATTTGTCCCGATAGGGACCTTCCCAGTTAGGTGACCATTTGCCGAATTTACTGTCCTTCGATTCGATCAGCAATTTCACTTTCTAGACCAAGTCTTCTTCAGAGAATTGTATAATCTTGACCTTTTTATTGTAATATTTCGCAACCCTCAGTTTATTGGCTTTGATATTTTCAAGAGCACGCAGCCAAAGGCAACTCAAGTCTTCCAAATTGTCTATCATAAGATTCTTGTAGACCTCAGTTGACAAATCATTCTACAGTGTAACATGCCTCGATCTAGTCTAAACTTCCCAAGGAAGAACTGCATTATGGCCATACACAAGTTCATAGGGTGACATTTTAATTGATCCATGGCAGGCCATCCTATATGACCATAGCGCCTCATTTAGCGTCGAATACCACTTCCTTAGCTATTCCTCGATCTTTTTCTTGATCAGCTTAATCATAATATGGTTGGACGCCTCTGCCTGGCCATTAGCCTAGGCATAGTAAGGGGAGGAATTCAATAGCTTGATTCTCATACTGGCATCAACATCCCCAAACTCTTCTAATGTGAACATTGTCCCTTGATCGGTAGTTAGAGTTTGAGGAATCCCAAAACGATACACAATGTGTTCCCTGACAAAATCAATCATGTTCTTTGAGGTTACCATCTTCAAAGGAATTGTCTCAACCCATTTAGTGAAGTAATATGTTGCCACCAATATGAATGTATGTCCTTTGCTTGAAGGCGGAAAAATCTAGCCAATTAAATCAATTCCCCAACCCCGAAACGGCCATGGTTTGATTATTGGATTCATGGCCGATGCAGGCGATCTCTGGACATTACCAAAACATTGATAGTCCTGGCACCCCTTGTAATATTCAAAACAGTCTTCCAATATCGTTGGCCAAAAATATCTAGCTCTACGGATAATCCATTTCATCTTATGAGCCGATTGATGAGCTCCACACATCCCTTCATGCACCTCACCCATCAACACCTTAGCTTCTTCTTGGTTTAAGCATTTGAGCAACACCCCATCGACTGTTTTATAATATAACTGGTCATCTAATAAAACATATTTAGTCAATTTATACCTTAGTTTTTTGGTAACTTTCTGAGACGGATCTCTAAGGTAGTCAGCTATTTCGACTCTCCAATCATCACTTGAGGTTTCACTACTCAAGACTTCTTGAAACACTCGATATCCTGATGCACTTTGAGCTAAATGGTTAGCTTCTTGGTTTTGTGCTCATGGAATATGTTGGAAAGAGATATGAAGAAATTCCTTGAGTAATTTTTGGCACTCATCATAGTATCCTTTCAAAGTCTCTTCTTTGCACTCATATAGGCTGATCAATTGATTAATAATTAATTGTGAGTCTCCAAATACTTCAATTGCTTTGGCCTTTACTTCATGAAGAAGTTGAAGTCCCTTGAGAATAGCTTTGTACTCCGCTTGATTGTTAGTAACCATTGGCTCAGTTGGAAGAGCAAACTCAAAACTTGCCCCCTGAGGTGAAATAATAACAATACCAATGCTGGACTAAAAAACGATCTAAAACCAACAATCAGAACTTGACCTAGGGCACAAACTCAACAACGCAAAACAGAGACGAAATTGCACGGCACAATGAGTCTATATGACAGGGAATATGTGACGATGTATATTTTTTGGCTTTTTGTGGACTATAAGTAATGCAAAAACAGTAACAATCTAAAGGAGAAAACAAAGTTATACCTAACGGGCAACAAGGTCTCTGATACCACTTGATGTAGACAAGGCCCGATCTTCCGAAAGGTATGATAGCGTCGATTGGTGGAGACTCGACATTCACGATCTAGGCTTCGAACCAAGATTGATTCGGACCCCCACAACCATTACACCACTGCTTTGTTGGTTATCAACCACGCGAACGCGATTGACCTCGTCGAGAAGGCTTTCCTGTAAGCGAATCAAGAACACAAGCAAGAACAAGATAAACGCAATCTGAAATTGCAAATAAATATGAGGCTTGTGATAACAAGAAGGAGTTCAAGTCTTTATTCGAAAGGACTAATCGCCACAGGCGAACAAGATCAAGAACTGGGGCCCTGGTTCACAGCAAGCAGCCTTGGCGGCACAGTTGCAGCAAAACGATGTCTGTTTTACGAGGAAAACAAGAACTAAACAAAACCCAAACCCTAAGGAGAGTGATGGCTGGTATTTATAGAGTCTTGGGCATCAACCCCCTAGACGCGCGCCCTAATGGGCCCAAACACGATACACGGTCCAACGGAGCAAAAGACGGTGTCGCAGCACCCTGAGAGATTCTAGATGTTGATTTGTTTTGACGATTCCTGTTGATTCCGAAGGGATTTTGATGTGAGACCAATTGGGTTGGCTTCCTTATCCAAATAGCTTTCCATCCACATGTGGATCATCAAAAACGAAGTCCGGATGCGTCCTGGGTGACCAGTTTAAAGCAGACTGGTCCTAGAGGTCGAGATGGACTCGAACTTGATTTGGGTCTCCACCTTGGTGACTCGAACCGGATGAGCTTTGGGCCTCTTTCATGCTTAGGACACCCACGCTGATCTCCTTGGTCTTCATATGGTTCTCCAAGCATGGTCATATGTATGGAGGTCATGTCCTCATCATCCTCCCTTTCTTGACGAAAAGCCGTCCTCAGCGTCGATTTTGTTTGAAGTCGATCCTACATAACATGAGGACAAACAAGGTTTCCAAAATAATGAGAATGGACAATGTTGTGAGAAAGAATATGACCACATGTCCAGGTTTGTAGCATGTGTTGTTCTACAGACATGTAGTCTGCTCGATTGAAATATACATGATCTTTGCCAATACTATCTTGCAAAAGATTAGTACTAACAAGAAATATATGCTCCCTTTCTTTGGATTCCACTTGTGTTCAAAAATAAAAACTAGAGGAATATGGCATAACAACAGTGTTGATTTTACTGTCCTCTAGTTGATCATTAATTTGCACAACAAAAGGAGAATTTAGATTTGTACAAATGTAAACTCGTTGTATCAAATATTGCCCTTGGTTGTTATATTTACCAAAAACATGATATGTATGTCTAGAGAACCATGGCAAATCAGTATATGCATAAAGTTTCTCCTCTAAAGAACTAAGATTACACGGAACATCAAATTCAATGTAACCCAAAGTATTTAAAGAAGACAATAATTTTAGCTCATCAACTTCACTAGCATTATGAATAACAAGTCTATTTTTAGCACAAGTTCTCATTTTCAGCACACATATAGCGTGATCATTCTTCAATGATTGCATGGGTATAACATAAATATCATCATGCAAGTCATCTTTGTCACAAGAAACATCAAGCAAATCATCTTGTGATAAAGGTAAATCAAACGAATGCTCCACTAAAATTTGCTCTATCATAGCAAGATTGGTGGAAAAATTTAGCACATCAAGAGAACTCTCACCTTCCGTGAGTTTAGCTTCGTGGGCTTTACCTTTGCTCTCATGTTCAGGAGGAGTAATAGTTGATGGTTCTAAATTGTCACATGAGACTGTGAGCATCTCATTTTCTGTCACGTCATGCTCGCTCTTTTGTACATTATCCTACAAAAGGTTAGACATAGTAGGAGGAATAACAAGAGATTGATCTAGTTGATGCACCTCATCATTTGAATTAATTACAAGGGATGGATTAACAAAATTTTCTCTCATAATATCTTTCATATCATTCCAAGTTTGAGGTTTATCAGAAGGATCTAAAGACTCCCACCAAGATAAAGCAGAATGTCGCAAAACACTAGAAGCATTTTTTACCTTCCTCCTTGGACACATAAAGCGAGTAGCAAATATGTTATCTATGGTAATTTCCCACTCCATGTACTCATCAGCACCTATACCATCATAAGTCGGTGGATATGAACAACCTGTCATTGTTAGAATCAAACAAGAAAACACACAAGTATGTATTTTCCTATGAACTACTATAGGATGTGGTCAAGGAGTGAAGTCACACACTCTCAAGCGTCTTACCACGGTCTTACAAGTGTTCTTACCAAAGCAACAAGCGGTGCAATCGGTCGGTGACTGTGATACCATTATAGCTTGAGTGTAACAGTTGCAAGGTGAATCTATACTTGGTTAGAAGAAAGTGGAGCTTGGACAGGCACAATATAGTAGCAAGGAATAGCAAAATTCTCAACTAAATAGCAAAGCTGAATAAATATCCCAAGTACTTGTCTTAGTTGCTGGCCTACTCACGTTCCAAGTACCAGATGTATTAAGTCATGTGAACAGCAAGAATATGATTAGGAACAAGGTAGAAATCAGCACACACAAACACAGCTCAAATGACGCTCTCTATGTGCTCCTCTAGATATTGTTTCTCTTTTGCCCCTCTCTTTTTTCTATTTTTTTAGGCTATCGTTGTTTTTTTGAGAAATTTTGACTTTTTCTTTTTATTTTTTGATATTTTTTCTTAACTTAGGAGCACAAAAGAAGTAACCACAGAAAATATGAGCTTAAACAAGTGAAAGACGTGGCCTGTGGAATTTCCAGAAGACGTGCTCAAAATCGACAAAAACCTTGTGACCACGAAAAGAGGATCTTGTGACCACTTTTTGACCAAAATAAAAATCTCTGACCCTGACAAGGCGGCAAATGGATGGATCCAAAAAAAAATTCTGATCGATTTTGATATATGGAACGTCGAAATCCGAGTTCGTATGCGAAAACTAGACCAGTTTTAAGAACGCACTCTGAATTAGAGGACAAAACGGGAACAATACGCGCAAAATTGATCACGACAGCAAGGATTTGATGGAAACAGTGAAGACAAGTGTAGGAAATTAGATGGCGTGGACTAGGGTTTGATGGATACAAAGGAAACTCAATAAGACTTGGAGATGTTCACGGATTATGATGAAAAACAAAGGGGAAAACACAAACTGGACTAAAAACGATCTAAAACCAGCAACCAGAACTTGACCTAGGATACAAACTCGACAACGCGAAATAGAGACGAAATTGCATGGCACAATGAGGCTATAGGACAAGGAATATGTGACGATGTATATTTTTTTGGCTTTTTGTGGACTATAGGTAATGCAAAAATAGTAACAATCTAAAGGAGAAACCAAAGTTATACCTAACGGGCAACAAGGTCTCTGATACCACTTGATGTAGACTAGGCCTAATCTTCCGAAAGGTATGATAGCGTCGATTGGTGGAGACTCAAAGTTCATGATCTAGGCTTCGAACCAAGATTGATTCGGACCCCACAACCGTTACACGACTGCTCCATTGGTTATCAACTACGCGAACGCGATTGACCTCGTCGAGAAGGCTTTCCTGCAAGCGAATCGAGAACACAAGCAAGAACGAGATAAACACAATCTAAAATTGCAAATAAATATGAGGCTTATGATAACAAGAAGGAGTTCATGTCTTTATTCGAAAGGACTAATCGCCACAGGCAAACAAGATCAAGAACTGGGGCCCTGGTTCATAGCAAGCAGCCTTGGCGGCACAGTTGCAGCAAAACGATGTCTGTTTCACGAGGAAATCAAGAACTAAACAAAACCTAAACCCTAAGGAGAGCGATGGATGGTATTTATAGAGTCTTGGGCATCACCCCCTGGACGTGCCCCCTAATGGGCCTAAACACGATACACGGTCCAACGGACCAAAAGACGGTGTCGCGGCACCCTGATAGATTCTGGACACTGACTTGTTTTGACTATTCCCATTGATTCCCAAGGGATTTTGATGTGAGACCAATTGGGTTGGCTTCCTTATCCAATTATCTTTCCATCTATATGTGGATCATCGAAAACAGAGTCCGGATACGTCTTGGGTGACCAGTTTAAGGCAGACTAGTCCTGGAGGCCGAGATGGACTCGAACTTGATTTGGGCCTCCACCTTGGTGACTCGAACCGGATGAGCTTCGGGCCTCCTTCATGCTTAGGACACCCACGCTGATCTCCTTGGTCTCTATATGGT
This sequence comes from Miscanthus floridulus, assembly GCF_019320115.1. Lineage (NCBI taxonomy): Eukaryota > Viridiplantae > Streptophyta > Magnoliopsida > Poales > Poaceae > Miscanthus > Miscanthus floridulus. The sequence goes on from NC_089589.1 coordinate 66,344,056, forward strand.
TCTCCAAGCATGGTCATATGTATGGAGGTCATGTCCTCATCAAAAAGGTTGGCTAGGGCTGAAGCTAGAATCATGGGTGAGATGTCTGCCATTATTTCTCTGTTTTTCCTTGATTTCACCCCCAAGATTTCTTATCACCCTTTCCTTGAATATATTATATCTAACTGCTGAATTGGAGAGTCTTCGATCAGCCGTGGATCATGCGGCAAGATTTGTCAATGTCAGGGGCGCGCCGTTCCAGTGGTTCGTTTGCATGACATCCCGAATCGTGTCAGGGAGGTCACCCTTCATGGCATTCATCATGGCGCTGCCATGGCGTTGGCTGCTGCACAAGCCCATTCGGGCCATAATCTTTGGCTTCTTCCCCATGGTTTTCCGGATGCAACGTACCCTGGGGAGCATGAGCGCTTGGTTGAGGATTTCATGAGCGCCGCCAACTCTATAGCTTTCAATACCCTAGCCGATGATATAGTAGGCAAAGTGTTTTCCAGCCCGTAGCTTGTAATCGGTGATATTTAGCAAACAACTTCCTTGCTTTGAGCGATTTCCCTTTGTTTCATGTTTCATACCCATCATTTCGTTCATGTTTGCTTTGCTTCTATAGGTGATACACATCGTATCGGCTTTTACTCCTTTGGTTTCATTTTTTGCACTGAAGACGATATCTTTCCAATATCGGCTATTAAAGCTATCGACTGAACATATCATTTATTAAGTATTGATCCAAACACTAGGATAATATTTCTTTAAATATTTCACATTGATTGCTTGGCCAAATTCTTCCTCTCATTTTAATGTTTCCAAAATATAAGCATTACCAGGAGCGCAACATTTGTCCCGATAGGGACCTTCCCAGTTAGGTGACCATTTGCCGAATCTACTATCAATTGATTAATAATTAATTGTGAATCTCCAAATACTTCAATTGCTTTGGCCTTTACTTCATGAAGAAGTTGAAGTCCCTTGAGAATAGCTTCGTACTCCGCTTGATTGTTAGTAACCATTGGCTCAGTTGGAAGAGCAAACTCAAAACTTGCCCCCCGAGGTGAAATAATAACAATACCAATGCCACCACCCTTCTTGCATGATGACCCATCAAAGAACAACGTCCAAGGCATTGGCTCTACATAACTAATGCTTGGCCTGTGATGCTGGGTGATAAAATCGGCCATTACTTGTCCTTTGACTGCTTTAGCCGATTCGTACTTCAAGTCAAATTCTGATAACGCAATAATCCACTTTCCCACTCTTCCATTTAGTATTGGCATTGATAACATGTGCTTAACCACATCAGCCTTGGAGACAACTATACACTCGGTCGATAATAAGTAGTGTCGCAATTTTGTGCAAGAGAAATATAAGCACAGGCACAATTTTTCGGTAGGAGAATATCTCGTCTCTGGATCCAGTAGTCTTCTACTCAGATAGAAAACAACTCTCTCTTTTCCCTCAAATTCTTGCATCAGGGACGATCCAATTGTCTTGTCATCAACTGATATGTACAACTTAAATGGCTTACCTTGCTAAGGAGGGACCAGCATAGGTGGACGCTTCATATATTCCTTTATTTCCTCGAATGCCCTTTGTTTTATGTCAACCCACTTGAATTCTTAATCATTTTTCAACTTCAACAAGGGGAAAATGGCAGGATCCTTTCCGACAAATTTGAAATGAATCTTCTGATGAAATTAATCTTACCAAGTAGAGATTGCAACTCTATTTTGGTAGTCAGGGGAACTGCTTCATCAATTGCCTTCATGCTTTTCTGACCAATTTCGATTCCTCTCTCGTGGACCATGAATCCTAAAAATTGTCCGGCTGATACTCCAAAAGCACACTTGTTAGGATTCATCTTCAAACCATGCTTCCTCATGCATTCCAGAGTCTCACGCAAGTCAGCCAGGTGTTCTTTATACCCTTTGGATTTTATCATCACATCATCGATGTAGATCTCAACGATCCTGCCGATCAACTTATGGAAAATGTAATTCATCACCCTTTGATAAGTTGCACCGGCATTCTTCAGACCAAAGGTCATCACAACCCACTCGAATAGACCGATTGTGCTGGGGCACCTAAAAGTGGTCTTTGCTATGTCTTCTTCAGCCATGAAAATTTGGTTGTATTCTGCATTACCGTCTATGAAGCTAATAACCTTGTGCCCGGCTGCTGCATCTACTAACATATTAGCTATCGGCATCGGATAACCGTCCATAGGTGTGGCTTTGTTCAGATCCCTGAAATCAATGCAAACTCTCAATTTTCCATTCTTCTTATATATAGGGACAACATTCGATATCCACTCTGCATATCGGCATGGTCGGATAAATTTTGCTTCCAGTAACCTTTCAGTCTCCTTTTTGATATCATCAAGCACGTTCGGGTTGAATCTCCTCAGAGCTTGTTTAAATGGCCGATATTCAGGTTTGATTGGCAACCGATGTTCAATAACTGACCGGTCTAAACCAGGCATCTCATAGTATTCCCAAGCAAAGCAGTCTTTAAATTCCTTTAATAAATCAATTAACTCTTGCTTATACTCTGGATCCAACTTAGCACTTACGTACGTCAGCCTAGGTCTATCTCTAGGACCAATATCTACTTCTTCTAATTCATCGACCGACGTGAAGCCATATCCTAGCTTGCCATCTGTACCATCTATTGGATTATTCATTAATGCAAATTTCAAAGCCGACTGCTTGATTCGGCTGTTGGCTTTTACCATTGACTCTGAATTCTGATGGCAACAGAAAATTCATTTGGATATTAGCTGATGATTGCTTTCTATCAGCTATTTGCTTGGTATGCCACACATATTTTCTTTCATTGCGTTCCTCTTCATGATCAGCCCAGTCCTGATCAATGACTCTTTTTCCAAGCCAATCATGAACACTTTTATTTTTTAAGTGCCGATCCATGTTATTATGATGATATGCATCTTGAGCATGGATAGACCGGTGGTTGGTTTGAGATTACCTATACTCTTGATATTGATTGTTGCATTCTATGTGACAGAACCGCCCAATTTATACAAGATCAAGTACAACTGTCCCCGCTTAACACGTTGACACATGCATACTCTCACTTATATAAACCTGGTAGTCCGCCGAGTGTCACGTAGGACCTCGGTAAATCAACATCACAACCAAGATCGCATGATTAAGCAAATACACATCACATACATAGAGTTGCAGTGGAAATAATATTACAAATGGTTTCACAAATAATAGTATAAGTTTGGGTTTCAAAACCGATTAGTGAAAACAACATTTGCTTTCAAAGGATTACATTAATATAAGTTCCAGATACATTGCTAGCATAAGTGACATCCTCAGACAAAAGCATGTAGACGAGAAGCAAATATAGAATCACCGAGCCCACCGGCGGTTAGCCACCAACTTCAGCAGGCCGAAACCTCACCTGCAACACGGTGGGATAAACCCTGAGTACTCGAATGTACTCAGCTAGACTTACCCGTCATAAACTAGAATAAATTGACCCCAAGGATTATGCAAGGCTTTATAAGTGGAGGTAGCTTGACAACATTTTGCATAAAAAGCGATTAACTCAATTATACAATTATACTTCGGTCATCAAGTTAATTATATCTATTCATTCTAGATTAGCAACTATCCTGTGCCAAACATGTGGTATGTCATTTTAAGAGCATACAATAGTAACCATAGCAGGTGTAGTAATTCCATATTTATCCAAACCATCAACTTCCATAATACAATTACTATGATGTTGGAGCTAGCCAAGTTTCTCACTATCCGGGAGAGACAGCGATTCGAATCGATTTCAACCAGCTGGGAATTTATTCCTAACACAAACCCAGGTCTACCAGCCACGATAGCCTTAGGTCACCTTTGGTACAACTCTGGTACACATTTCGCGGGTCCGTACTGCGCCGCACAATCTGGAACACCAGATGCCAGGATGCTCAGGCCAAGCCTACCCATGGGCTCAGTCTGATCGTTCCTCGGAAGGAGCGCACAACAGAATGATTCCCGGCCTGAGTTGAATTACTCGGCTCCGTGGTCGGAACGAGTTATCCGGCCAGCTAAGTGAGAGGCAAGCGTTCAATCTTGTCAGAAGTTCCAACAACGGTACGGTCCTTGATCGACACAGACGAAATCACATGAGTCATCCTACGCATAGACTCCGCCCGGCCTCGATTTTCTTTTACCCCATGGTTCTGTTCCACGATAGCAAATATAGCCAACCGTGCTCTGGTATCCACCTATATCTCGCAGGTGACAGGATATCACCCGACTTCTATCGGTCTAAGCATGGCTAAGCATATATTCGATCCTGGACCTATACCGGTTAAAGGTGTAATATCTGGACAAGGAATTTATATGCATCAAGTGGTTCCATTCAACTCTTATAACATAATGCATCAATCATAAGTACTTAAGTAATCATTTGTAAAATACTGGGAGACTTAAAATGCTCCGGGGCTTGCCTGGGATCCGACACAAGTCAGTTCAGTTAGCTTGCACCGACTTGGTGACATCTCCGGCCCTAGCACTTGCTTAGTCCTTCCATCTTCGGGATAGATCCACTAAACACCGTCTTCGGGTTTGACTCCAACATCACATCCTTTCTGTGATGCATCTAGCGTACCTAGATGAGGTGCAAGATGCAAGTGTATGAATACATGGAAGTGCAATAGGCAATGCATCACATGCAGTAAGTAAGACAAGCACAAGGTTACATTAACATGCACAAGCACTTCGCATTGCTTACTATAAATATCGCACAATTTATCATGCCACGATAGCAAAGAAGACGACAACACCAAGCATGACACAAGTTTCCCAAGATTTCAGGTACTCTAACTCAACCATCATCAAAGGTATGAACCACACTTAGCAATATACAAGCAAACAACTATAATTGGAATCTGTCAATTTCTGGACATGCAAACAACGGCTACAAGATTTAGCTATAACTGGAGTTCCACAAATCCAAATGACTTGAAAGAAGACATTATGGAAAGCTTATGAAATTATCTACAATTCATATTTAATCATCTTAGCATGATTCTCAAGTTAACTAAGTCAAATACACCCATTTACAGAAACTGGTCTAAACAAGACAGAGAATAATCAATTCGGTAACCCAACTTTAAACAGGCATAACTCACAAACTACTTGGCCAAATACCACCAAATTTTAACGGAATATAGATACATGAATTATCTACAGCTTTGTTATTATCACCAAAAACTCATTCAAAACCTAACTAGATCAAACACTAGCATCTTTCAGATCTGCTCAGAATAAAATTAAAACTTGATAAAAGACTTAAAAGTCATGTAACTCCTAAACTATCAGGCCTATGGTCTTACAATTTGAACACAAGCAAGATTATGAAATTTGCTACAACTTTTGTATTCACTACAACCATAGCAAACATCATTTACACCACGGAAATAATTGCACAAGCAAAACTGCAAATCCAGCCCAACAGCAGTGGTATAGAAAACGGATAGAAACTTCAGAGAAGCATAACTGGAGTTCTAGACCTCCAACAAACATGAACCATAACTTTTTGAAAAGCTTAGGAAGTTACCTACAACTTTCTTATTCTCATATTAAGATGATTCTACAGTTAGAATGGTCAATCAATCCAATAATTGCATCTCTGTCAAAAACATAGACAGAAACTGACATGCCACTTTAAACAGCTATAAATGGAGTTATACATGTCCAATAAATGTGGTTCTAGACTTTTTAGAAAGCTTATCAAATTCTAAACAACTTTGTTGTAAACACCTAAAGCTAATTCTACTATTAAGAAGGCCCCACAATTCCAACAAGGTAACCCTGTCAGAGTTTGGGCAGAAACAGCCACTGATATTTAAGCAAGTATAACTCAAGATCTACTTAACCAAAAATCATGATATTTAGATTTTTGAAAAGCCTAATAAAAGTACTACAACTCATGTATTATCATCAAGTCATGATTCATAACCTAACTAAGCCAATTAATTTAATCTTGCAGACCTATTCAGAATAGTGGTAAGGCAATACAGGTAATTTGTTATTTTTATAGATCTTAAACTATCAAGCCTAAAATACTGAAATTTTTATAAGACATCACTAATCACATCAGTAACACTCCATAAAAATTTCACATTTAATTGAGTAAAATAACTGCAGTTCTAAAAAGAACAAGACATGACTAGCGTTAAGAACCTAACTGCCTAAATCTATTTTTACAGCTAAACCTTTAAACTAAAACATGTAATATTATTGATCTAGTCAATAGAGAATTTCACAAGTATTCCAAAAAGTCCACATTTACTATTTTACGAATTTTTTACGATTTACTATGAATTTCCAAAGTTCCTGCAAAATAATTACAAACCAGTCCTTACGGCACTATTCATTTGAGTCTACGGTTCTGCAGAAAACCCCCTGGACTTGTTTCAATTGTTACCCGAGGTCCTCGGTCGCGATTTACAGAGGGTATGCACAGGAGCTCGCCGGTGGAGGCGCGTCGGCGGCGGGAAAGCGGCGGGGAAGCATCCAGGCGTCCGTGCGCACCCGCTAGTGGCCGTGGTTGTGCGGGAGGCGGCCCGTACGGGAGCCGGTGGCGGATGCAGCTCCGGCGGCTCATGCACGAGCTCCAGCTAGAGGCATCCATGGCAGCCATGGCAGCAGCAGGTGCCGGTTGAAGACAGAGCAGGAGAAGGGAGGGGAAAGGAGTGGGAGAGAGTGGAGAGGGCAGGGTGCCGGTCCTGGACTTAAGCACGGCAAGATGGCCACGCGGCGCGAGCAGGGGCGCATGGCGGCCACGTGACCTACAGCGCCAGAGCAATCTGTCGGCCACTGTTTAACATTTTCAAAATTCTAATACCACCGCGAAAATACAAGCTGAAATCCCATTTTCCTCCCCTCATATCTCCTAAACCGATCGATTATTTGCTCCACCGATTACACCGTTGTGTAGGGCTACAAGAGTACTCTAACTTTCCTTAAAAGAGTTTTCCCAAATTCGAAATGGTTTGCAAACTAAAATTCGCCAAATATGGGTACATTGAAACTGAAAACTGGAAGTTCGTCATCTACACTTAGCCAAATTTCAGGGTTCCAAAAACAGCAGTTTGTTGATTCTTGTGAGCTCCATTGGACCTAGCTATGCACTGAACTAGCTCTTGAGCATCAAACAAATTTGGTTCTATTCGACTTAAACTTAAACTTTTATTTAAGGTGTAACTCCATGCAAGCACTATAAGCAATTGGTCAACATCGGTCAAAGTAGCATCGCGGTAAAGCTTAAATCCAAGTTTTAGACCGATGGAGGTATTTTCTTGTCCTCCGCTCAACACGAACCCTTCATGACTTTTGTTGTAGATTTCAATTTGAGTCATTTGGGCAAGGTAGCAAGGTTTGGTTGACGATCTATAATTCCATTCACTTAATAAAGCAATCCAAGAAAGATTATAACTTATTATTTCATGTAACTTTTTGATTCCAAACTTCACGAAACTTTTCCAATCATCCATGTGGGTGGAAATTGATGTGAGGCACATGAAAGAAGTAGACCCAACATTACTCAAGCATACTTTTTGGAAAGGGCAACATGTAAGCAATGGTGCATGGTCCAAGTTTAAGTGGTCGCTCATTTTGTAGATTTGATCTTGAAACTTTCATCACCACTTAACATGTCATGTTTGAGTTTAAACCCATTGCTTAACTGGTGACAAACACCTGGGGTGTTACAGCCCTCCCCCTTATAGGAATCTCGCCCCGAGATTCGATGCGAAAGACCTTTAAGGGAAGAGAAGCATGTCCTTCATTTTCCAATATCAGTGATAGCCTTAGGCTACATAACTTTGGAGTATCAGAGAGGCTAATTGGGTCAAGACACTTTTTGATACTTGCTCTTCGCAGTAAGTTTGGTATGAAGAATTTTCTTCGTTGGCGTCCATAAAGCATTGTTACATTGGGAGGAATCCAAGATAGCACGGTCCTGCGTACTTCATCCTCGATGTACGAAGAGTGATACAAGCATAGACTAAATACTTGTAACATCTACTTCCCTAGTGGATATAGCACAGACCATATGGACTTTGCACTAGATCATAATCTCCTGAAGGATACTCGTTGCAATGGTTCCATGTGTGCAATTCTCTTTTTCTAATGACCACACCGTATTATCTTAGTCCGTTGAGTGAGCGGTGAATGTGATAGCTGACTCTATTGGCCCAATGTTCTCGATGATCATTCTTTAGGGAGCCTTTGGATCCAAGTTGCAACAGTGATCTGGGTTGAATTTGATGCAACCTCTTGGGTGAAAACACCTGGAAGGCACCAAAGAACAAGTCCGTCTTGTAAATCCTTGCTGAAGAAGGATGACAGCGAGGTCTGGAAGGCAACAAAGGTTGTAGTTATTCACCATCCGAAGAAATAGTACACTACTAAGCAGGTTGAGCACAATTTGACTTTATAGTGCAGTGGCGCAGTAAGTTGATTTGACTAACACTATAGCAAAACTAGCTTTGTTGAACTACATTGGACATTGAAGCCTCCTTTTCCAATCCAACGAGAATGACATAAGTTGCTCACTAGATGATCGACGTCATTACAGGGACCGTCAAGTAGAGTCACTTGTCTATCGTCTTGCAGTCTGTTATGGTTTATGTCAGTGACCTGTTCTTCAAAGGTTATCCTTTGGATGACTCTAGAAGGAAGTCCTATGGTATCTAGTTCGACGTACAGATCTTTTGATAAGATAAGGAGAGATAATCAAGGAGGAGCTCATGTGAAAATAACACATCGATGCAGTCCTGCAATGGATCATGACTAGAAACTTCGATACCAGCACATGCCGAGCAGCACAACCTTGTGGCTGCAGTCCACAGGATGCCCTCGGTTTTGTCGCGGCACCATAGCTCGCTAATCGTGTCACCATTACTGAACATACAACCCACAAGCATTCTCACGTAGCACAAATTTGGTTGCATAAGAGCAAGCACAATGAGAAGGAGGGATAGCAACAAAGGTAGTCACAAGGTTAGGAGTCAACAAGTAGGGGATCCAAAGATCAAAACACAGCGCAAGAGAGCATAGCCTAATTGCTGAAGACAGCTGAGCAGGGGATTCTTGCTAAATTTCCATATACGCCTTGTGTCCACCAAAGTGATTACCATATAGTGACAAACATGGGATTTGGTCTTGCTGAGCAGCAACATGAGATCAAGACTGGTAACATCCAGAGACTTGAAAGAATTGGAAACAAAACAAACGAGATTCGGGGGACAGAGACAATGCACTGACTAGAGATTCAGTTGATAAGGTAATGATAGGATCTATGAGGAAAAGGTTCCAAGCCAGGGTAGGTAGCGATTAGCATTGCACCAGATCATCAGTAGAAGAAGGAGTAATGAGGCTCGACAAGGATTTTTGAGCAAGGTCCTCCCACACAGGAGCGGGACAACCACGACACATGTAAGCGTTCAAGGGAACAAAACTTGGGCCTAAGGTCAAGCAAAGGCATGGATAAAGATCTTCATAACGCAACGTTCAATGGCTAGCAATCACGTGCACCGGCTTAGGCTCCTAAAAGAGAACTTAAATGGGAGATGACAATCAAAAGATTATCAAAACTTAGACGCCGTTCTAGGATAGCGCTCTTCAACACTCGTATGCTTACCGAGGACAAAAGAGGTGACACCTATGGCACTACCTAGATAACGAGCACCCACACCTACATCATGGTCTTAAGCAAGCTTTTTGAAACACTCAATCCAATTAGCTTAAATGACTATTACTAAGCACAAGGTTCGTTCATAATAAGCAGTCACCTACAGCAACACTACTACACATATTATGCGAACATGGTAGTAAGGTACTGTTATCCTTTATTTCCTTTTTATAGAGTAGGTGGATATCTCTACAAAACAAGTTTTACCTACATTTAGCAATTTAGTTTTCAAGAAGTGAACTTTTTGCTAACTATTAACTTGTCATCTATTTCCTTTGGAAGCAAACATACAAGGTAAAGCTAATCACACCCTATCCTCAAACACAACTATTCAAGCAGCATGGAACAAGGCATTTTGTCTATCCTCATGCAGGGAAGATAGTAACATCACATTGATCACAAGTTACTTAGTATTAGAACAAGGTGAGGGAAGCATATTTATGCACAAGCACAATCATGATGCATGCTCGTCCTACTCGTCCTCACAAAATTGCCAGCCTAAGGCGGCAATCACGTTCTATGTCGGTGGCATAACATGTACTCTCTCGATATATATAGCTAGTCGTCAGCTACATTCAATCTATGCATTCGTGGTTAGCATACCTGCAGGCAAATTCATTGCAGCCCATCCCCACAAGAGATAAATAAGCACATAATGAAAGCAGTAAACTAAGATACTCCCCATATATATATCCCTAGATATATATACTTCGGTATCCATAGCTACCCAACAGATATACCCACAATTAAGTACCTTCATATATACATGGGTGTAACATGTAAATATTCCAGTAACCACAGCTAACTCTTCCCTAGACTGACAGTTGGACGGTCATGCTCTCACAACTCACACTTACCTGGGCGTAGAGGCAATTGATCCATACATTACCATTCAAGTGAACGGCATCCATACAATAGCACGCCGTATGGACGACTAAAGTAAAAATTGCAATAAAGTACATCCCCTAAAGTTAGTACTTAGATAGCCACCTAATAGTCCTTAACTAGGCATAAAGGAGGATGTCGCTAGCATAGTGTTGCAAATTAGTTTTGACAAATTTGCCTGTAGCTAAAATTTTAGTCAAAATAGGCTTTTTAAAATAAAACTTTGTTTTGAAAACTAAGTACATGACAGTATTATGCTTAATCTCGCTCTGATACCAGCTGTGACAGAACCGCCCAATTTATACAAGATCAAGTACGACTGTCCCCGCTTAACACGTTGACACGTGCATACTCTCACTTATATAAACCCGGTAGTCCGCCGAGTGTCACGCAGGACCTCGGTAAATCAACATCACAACCAAGATCGCGTGATTAAGCAAATACACATCACATACGTAGAGTTGCAGCGGAAATAATATTACAAATGGTTTCACAAATAATAGTATAAGTTTGGGTTTCAAAACCGATTAGTGAAAACAACATTTGCTTTCAAAGGATTACATTAATATAAGTTCCAGATACATTGCTAGCATAAGTGACATCCTCAGACAAAAGCATGTAGATGAGAAGCAAATATAGAATCACCGAGCCCACCGGCGGTTAGCCACCAACTTCAGCAGGCCGAAACCTCACCTGCAACATGGTGGGATAAACCCTGAGTACTCGAATGTACTCAGCTAGACTTACCCGTCATAAACTAGAATAAATTGACCCCAAGGATTATGCAAGGCTTTATAAGTGGAGGTAGCTTGACAACATTTTGCATAAAAAGCGATTAACTCAATTATACAATTATACTTCGGTCATCAAGTTAATTATATCTATTCATTCTAGATTAGCAACTATCCTGTGCCAAACATGTGGTATGTCATTTTAAGAGCATACAATAGTAACCATAGCAGGTGTAGTAATTCCATATTTATCCGAACCATCAACTTCCATAATACAATTACTACGATGTTGGAGCTAGCCAAGTTTCTCACTATCCGGGAGAGACGGCGATTCGAATCGATTTCAACCAGCTGGGAATTTATTCCTAACACAAACCCAGGTCTACTAGCCACGATAGCCTTAGGTCACCTTTGGTAGAACTCCGGTACACATTTCGTGGGTCCGTACTACGCCGCACAATCTGGAACACCAGATGCCAGGATGCTCAGGCCAAGCCTGCCCTTGGGCTCAGTCTGATCGTTCCCCGGAAGGAGCGCACAACAGAATGATTCCCGGCCTGAGTTGAATTACTCGGCTTCACGGTCGGAACGAGTTATCCGGCCAGCTAAGTGAGAGGCATGCGTTCAATCTTGTCAGAAGTTCCAACAACGGTACGGTCCTTGATCGGCACAGACGAAATCACATGAGTCATCCTACGCGTAGACTCCGCCCGGCCTCGATTTTCTTTTACCCCATGGTTCTGTTCCACGATAGCAAATATAGCCAACCGTGTTCTGGTATCCACCTATATCTCGTAGGTGACAGGATATCACCCGACTTCTATCGGTCTAAGCATGGCTAAGCATATATTCGATCCTGGACCTATACCGGTTAAAGGTGTAATATCTGGACAAGGAATTTATATGCATCAAGTGGTTCCATTCAACTCTTATAACATAATGCATCAATCATAAGTACTTAAGTAATCATTTGTAAAATATTGGGAGACTTAAAATGCTCCGGGGCTTGCCTGGGATCCGACACAAGTTAGTTCAGTTAGCTTGCATCGACTTGGTGACATCTCTGGCCCTAGCACTTGCTTAGTCCTTCCATCTTAGGGATAGATCCACCAAACACCGTCTTCGGGTTTGACTCCAACATCACATCCTTTCCATGATGCATCTAGCGTACCTAGATGAGGTGCAAGATGCAAGTGTATGAATACATGGAAGTGCAATAGGCAATGCATCGCATGCAGTAAGTAAGACAAGCACAAGGTTACATTAACATGCATAAGCACTTCGCATTGCTTACTATAAATATCGCATAATTTATCATGCCACGATAGCAAAGAAGATGACAACACCAAGCATGACACAAGTTTCCCAAGATTTCAGGTACTCTAACTCAACCATCATCAAAGGTATGAACCACACTTAGCAATATACAAGCAAACAACTATAATTGGAATCTGTCAATTTCTGGACATGCAAACAACAGCTACAAGATTTAGATATAACTGGAGTTACACAAATCCAAATGACTTGCAAGAAGACATTATGGAAAGCTTATGAAATTATCTACAATTAATATTTAATCATCTTAGCATGATTCTCAAGTTAACTAAGTCAAATACACCCATTTACAGAAACTGGTCTAAACAAGACAGAGAATAATCAATTCGGTAACCCAACTTTAAACAGGCATAACTCACAAACTACATGGCCAAATACCACCAAATTTTAACATAATCTAGATACATGAATTATCTACAACTTTTTTATTATCACCAAAAATGCATTCAAATCCTAACTAGATCAAACACTAGCATCTTTCAGATCCGCTCAGAATAAAATCAAAACTTGATAAAAGACTTAAAAGTCATGTAACTCCTAAACTATCAGGCCTATGGTCTTACAATTTGAACACAAGCAAGATTATGAAATTTGCTACAACTTTTGTATTCACTACAACCATAGCAAACATCATTTACACCACGAAAATAATTGCACAAGCAAAACTGTAAATCCAGCCCAACAGCAGTGGTATAGAAAACGGATAGAAACGTCAGAGAAGCATAACTGGAGTTTTAGACCTCCAACAAACATGAACCATAACTTTTTGAAAAGCTTAGGAAGTTACCTACAACTTTCTTATTCTCATATTAAGATGATTCTACAGTTAGAATGGTCAATCAATCTAATAATTGCATCTCTATCAAAAACATAGACAGAAACTGACATGCCACTTTAAACAGCTATAAATGGAGTTTACATGTCCAATAAATGTGGTTCTAGACTTTTTAGAAATCTTATCAAATTATAAACAACTTTGTTGTAAACACCTAAAGCTAATTCTACTATTAAGAAGGCCCCACAATACCAACAAGGTAACCCTGTCAGAGTTTGGGCAGAAACAGCCACTGATATTTAAGCAAGTATAACTCAAGATCTACTTAACCAAAAATCATGATATTTAGCTTTTTGAAAATCTTAATAAAAGTACTACAACTCATGTATTATCATCAAGTCATGATTCATAACCTAACTAAGCCAATTAATTTAATCTTGCAGACCTATTCAGAATAGTGGTAAGGCAATACAGGTAATTTGTTATTTTTATAGATCTTAAACTATCAAGCCTAAAATACTGAAATTTTTATCAGACATCACTAATCACATCAGTAACACTCCATAAAAATTTCACATTTAATTGAGTAAAATAACTACAGTTATAAAAAGAACAAGACATGACTAGCGTTAAGAACCTAACTGCCTAAATCTATTTTTACAACTAAACCTTTAAACAAAAACATGTAATATTATTGATCTAGTACATAGAGAATTTCAAAAGGATTCCAAAAAGTCCACATTTACTATTTTACGAATTTTCTACGATTTACTATGAATTTCCAAAGTTCCTGCAAAATAATTACAAACCAATCGTTACGGCACTATTCATTTGAGTCTACGGTTCTGCAGAAAAACCCCTGGACTTGTTTCAATTGTTACCCGAGGTCCTCGGTCGCGATTTACAGAGGGTATGCACAGGAGCTCGCCGGAGGAGGCGCGTCGGCGGCGGGAAAGCGGCGGGGAAGCATCCAGGCGTCCGTGCGCACCCGCTAGTGGCCGTGGTTGTGCGGGAGGCGGCCCGTGCGGGAGCCGGCGGCGGATGCAGCTCTGGCGGCTCATGCATGAGCTCCAGCTAGTGGCATCCATGGCAGCCATGGCAGCGGCAGGTGCCGGTTGAAGATAGAGCAGGAGAAGGGAGGGGAAAGGAGAGGGAGAGAGTGGAGAGGGCAGGGTGCCGGTCCTGGACTTAAGCACGGCAAGATGGCCACGCGGCGCGAGCAGGGGCGTATGGCGGCCACGCGAGCTGCAGCACCAGAGCAATCTGTCGGCCACTGTTCAACATTTTCAAAATTCTAATACCACCGCGAAAATACAAGCTGAAATCCCATTTTCCTCCCCTCATATCTCCTAAACCGATCGATTATTTGCTCCACCGATTACACCGTTGTGTAGGGCTACAAGAGTACTCTAACTTTCCTTAAAGGAGTTTTCCCAAATTCGAAATGGTTTGCAAACTAAAATTCGCCAAATATGGGTACATTGAAACTGAAAACTGGAAGTTCGTCATCTACACTTAGCCAAATTTCAGGGTTCCAAAAACAGCAGTTTGTTGATTCTTGTGAGCTCCATTGGACCTAGCTATGCACTAAACTAGCTCTTGAGCATCAAACAAATTTGGTTCTATTCGACTTAAACTTAAACTTTTATTTAAGGTGTAACTCCATGCAAGCACTATAAGCAATTGGTCAACATCGGTCAAAGTAGCATCGTGGTAAAGCTTAAATCCAAGTTTTAGACCGATGGAGGTATTTTCTTGTCCTCTGCTCAACACGAATCCTTCATGACTTTTGTTGTAGATTTCAATTTGAGTCGTTTGGGCAAGGTAGCAAGGTTTGGTTGACGATCTATAATTCCATTCACTTAATAAAGCAATCCAAGAAAGATTATAACTTATTATTTCATGTAACTTTTTGATTCCAAACTTCACGAAACTTTTCCAATCATCCATGTGGGTGGAAATTGATGTGAGCAACATGAAAGAAGTAGATCCAACATTACTCAAGCATACTTTTTGGAAAGGGCAACATGTAAGCAATGGTGCATGGTCCAAGTTTAAGTGGTCGCTCATTTTGTAGATTTGATCTTGAAACTTTCATCACCACTTAACATGTCAAGTTTGAGTTTAAACCCATTGCTTAACTGGTGACAAACACCTAGGATGTTACATTCTAGACAGTCATGTCTGGTAGGCAACTTCAAACCTTCATTCCAGCAATATCTAAAGAAAGGACAATTCTAATGTAATTCGGCTTGTTCCCTTTCATACCTCTCTTCTTTCAGTTGATGCTGGTACGCTTGATCTTTCAACCAATGCTGATAATCCTTTTCCTTCGGCCGTTGCCATTTATTCAACAGAATCCGAGATATGACTCGTGGCTTTGTTGTCTCTGGTCTTGATGTCTTCCCGTACTTGTATCGGCTCTTTTGCTCGGCACGACGTCTTCTAATCTCCCTGTACTCGTCAGCCGATATTTGCATCTTGGGATCAATTGTTCTAGCTTCTTTTGATATGGTTGATGTTAGGACCTTAGTTTTTTCTTTGAATAACCCAGCATCAACCATGTTTTGATCTTCTGGGAAAGGATTATCATCAACTTTCATTTTCCGAGGCGTATCAAATTTGAGCCTCCCCTGCTGTATATGCTGCCGAAAAATTCTACATTCATTAGTGGGATGAGAAGTGGCATTATGGAACTTGTAGAACTGATCAGGGAGCAACATGACATGACCATTGGGCAACTTGATATGCCCTTTCTCAAGCAAGAAATTGAAGAGCTTATCTGATTTGGTAACATCAAAGTCATAGCTCTCCTCGACTCCTCTTCCCCAAGGATTTAGCACCATCACTGTCTTCTTGCCCCAATTCCATTCAGCCACAGCAACCTCTTCTTCTTCATCTTCATAGCCGTCATCGACTGAGTATGGATTATAAGCTTCGGCTACTATGGTACTTTTCTAGAACTGGGTATCTCTGCGCATACTCTGGAATTGGCTATTGAGTGCTGCTACTCATTGAGCCAATTGACCCAAGTTGTCAAATTCTTGTCCCAACTGCTTTTCTTTCCACATCGGCAGCATTCCTTGAATAGCTAAAGCAGCCAATTGATCATCGGCCAAGTTTAAGGAGAAGCACAAGTTCCTAGTTTCTCAGAACCTCTAAAGAAATTCAGTGCCCGATTCATTAGTCTTTTGTCTTATAGTTGTCAGATCAGTAATCTTCTTTTTTCCAGTCCCAGTGTAAAAATATGTATGAAACTTCTTTTGTAAGTCAGCCCAATTGGAAATGGAATTGACTAGCAATGATGAAAACCAAGTGACGACTGGCCCTGATAAGGACAGAGAGAAGAAACGAACTCGATGGGCATCCTCAACTGACGCTTTGCCCAATTAAGTAAGATACCGACTGATATGTTCTATCGTGCTTGTACTGTCTTGGCTAGTGAATTTGGCGAATTCTAGGAGCCTATAATTTATGGGAAGAGCGACCAAATCATACCATTCTAGATATGGGCGTTTATACAAAAAGGTCAGCCCTTTTGGCTTCAGACCGAACTAATTTTTCATTATCTCGGTCACCCTCAGTAATAATTTATCAGCCTACGGATTTGGATTCCTCTGCACCTACTGACTCATCTGTGGATTGAAATCCTGCATGCCTTGATATCCTGGATTTAGCATCATGTGGAGGGTGTTATAATATGTGCCATAGTGATACCCTTGTGAAATCTCAATCTGCTGGGTCCACTACTAGCTTGCTGCTTGAAGTCTCTGATTGTAGACATAAGGATCTATATCTCTATGGATTCTTTGGATTGATGGTGCTATTTTTTGAGCCAATGATGGTATGTGGCCTGATGTGCCAAAATTGATCACCTGGTTCTAACTTTGAACCACTGGCTGTTGCACATGCTATACTAATGGTCTAGGATTGTACTGTGTCTGATTTGCAGTAGTTCCTTGAGTTTGTTCAGATAAACCCTGAACTATCTAGACATCACCACTACCAGCTGGTGCTGCTTTTTGATGGCTGGTACCAACTTGATTAGTCCCTTGGGTCGACAGATCTAGAATGTTGTAATAAGTCGGTCTACCTTGACCAACTAGAAATCCTTGAATCGCCTCTCTCATGGCATTGTGGAATATGTCTATGAAAGCTTCGTTATGGCTTGATATGGCATCACGAACATATTTGTTTACAACTTCCTTAAAGAAATGTCTGTCTTCAGCTTTAGTTGTGTCTGTCTGCCCGTGTAACAGAACTCTTGGTAGTGGAAATTTTTGAACAATTGTGTTGTCACGTGTTTTGGTGTAGGACAACAAACATTTATTCTGAAACTCTTCTGTAGGTTTGCTGATGATACCCTTATCCCCATCAGGTAGATCTTCATAATGTAGCATAAGGATGTCATCATTGTTGTGAACCACCATGACGATTGTGGGGTCCCACCGAGCGTGCTAGAAATGTGTGTCGACACAGAATTTTCATCCCATGTCGAGGACACACGCAGCAAGCCAGAAGGGTCTGCTCGATGGAGTTGTAGATCCACCTAGCTTCAGCGCAGGGATACTCGATCCTGCGCACTCCTCCTAAGACATGCCAGTCAATTTAACCCTGTAATTGACAAGGAGAGAAAGTTCATTAGTAATTAAGGGCAGAACTTACCGGTGTTGCCAGATAGACCCGAATGTATGGCTCTAATAGCTGATATGAGAGATCGACTAAATAGCCTATTCCAGCATATTCATGAGAATAAATCGGTTAAAGCTCATTGGGTTGTATAAGAAGAATCGGTTATCATTCAAGATAAATGTTGTTATTTGAGCAGATATTAATCAATGGCAATAAGATATCAACAATGATTGGGTTATGTTGACCCAATGATTACAAGCAACCGAACTCCTTTTATATAAAGAAACAATTCAACATCATTTAACCATTTAATAAAGATAAATCTAATGAATATGTTAGATCTCATCTATCACTATGACCAGTGGGGCATGAGGCAGAATCATGCAGGCCGTAGAAATAACAATAGACTCGACGACCCTAACTCATTACTAATATCAGTGGGGCATGAGGCAGAATCATGTAGGCAATAATACAATAATAAGATCATGGGGCTAACATATCTTTTGACCTATCTTTACTTCAATGGTCTTGTGATGCGAACTGTTCGTGAAAGCACTCGATATCGGCTAAAAAGTCGATTTAGGCATAGCGCACAGATAAAGTCATGCATTATCAGGAATAGATCTATCAAATAACGATCCCCACTCCACGGTGCTAACAGTGGGGTGTGAGGCAGAATCACACAGGCTGTGATAACGGGCCACAGAACGGTTCTCGCTAGCCAATAAATCTACTCAAGACGCAACATGCTTTAACCGCACGCTATGCACGATCAAGATTGAAGTAAAACAGTTGATGAAACATAACTCATCGTTTAAGGTATAGATTAGATCAGTTTCAGATTAACAAACGATGGGCTAAATAAGAGATAAGGCCGATCTAGATCAATCTTAATCGGGCAGAGTGATATTGCTGTAATTAAATAAATAATGAAAGCAATAAGCAATATCGGTAACTTAATGAATCTACCAAAGACTGTCACTCTAAGGTAGAGCCGATAACTTGACCTTGATCTAGTTCATGCAGTGGGGGTCGATTGGATCGATGCAGCCATACTTGAACTTGGCAAGAATCGATAACTAACTTATATCAAAGTCGCAGTGGAGGTCGACCGGATCGATGCAGTCGTACTTGCTGAAGAACTCACCGAGATCTACTCTACTCCTACTCCTAAGGGGTGGCCGGAGCCGAAAAAGTAAATAACTTGTATATTGGATTGATTGTTGTTTTTTTTTACAATAGCCGGGGTTTGGTATTTATACCCGGGCCCTGTGCATGACTCATGTCAAAGCACGACTTATTATAATTTTTGACCTTAGAGAAAACATTCATAATTTAAGATAACTTAGACTCTAATCTTTCCCTTTTTGTAGAGTCAAACATGTTTTGTCCTGGCGCCAAACGTAGCCTTTGTCGTTATCCGCTGGCGCTATCTGAAGAAAGTTGATTCTAGTTTTTGCATCCGAATCAGCTGGTTTCGATCTGCACGCAATTGATCCCTTGATGACATGATTTTGGGAGCTTTCGAATCTCTGTGACTCTTCTTCCAAATTTTGGTGTAAACAAGCTGTTTCAGAACAGTTCGAAAACCGACTGAATCCCCAAACTTTTCCCCTCTATCTCTCGATTTCATGGATCAATGATTGGTTCGGCTTGGTTGGAGAGATACAAGGCTCCAAAGTGTAGTACCCGAAATAGAGTTTAGACTTACAACATTCAGGCATTGGCAAAGGAATTCAGTGCCATTTGTTGTTTTTGAATCTACCTTTGAATGTCCAAACATGCTCCAAACGTGATGAGACTTGTTTTGTTGTTTCCTCCACATAGTGTACTCCAACTCATACTAAGGAATTAAATTGAGCTGCCATATGAAATTGGAAGATAAAAATATCACAACATGTCAACTCGTTGTTGCCGAACAGGGACTTAGAAAGATTTCTGAGAGGTCAAAACAGCTCTGCATTCAAAATTGAGCCCACTATATGAGACACTTAGAATTGGAATCAGGTCTTGGTCCAAAAATAAAGTTTGTAGCACTCCACTTAAAATTCAACTTTTATTTAAGGTCAAACTTCATAACTTGTTTTCACACTATTATTTGACCTTGGTCAAAACAGCATCACGATAAACCCTAAATTAGAGTTTTAGACCGATTGAGGCATTTTCTTGGCATTTGCTCAATATGAACCCTTCATAACTTTTGTTCATGAGTTTAAGTAGAGTTGTTTGAGCAAGGTTGCAAGGTTTGGTTGACAGCACATGTTCTCACTCACATAATAGTGCAATTCAAGCAAGGATATAACTTACCATTTCATGTGACTTCTTGGTTTCAAACTTCATGAAACTTTTCCAATTGTCAGTGTGGGTGGAAATTGATATGAGGCACATGAAAGAAGCACCTTCAACATTACTCAGTATATATTTGAAAAAGGATCAACATGTAAGCAAAGGTGTGTTGTCCAAGTTTAAGTTGGGGCTCATTTTCATAGATTTGATCTCAACACCTTTGTCACCACTTACTATTTTGAACTAGAGCTCTTGATTACCACTTAACTTGTCATGTTGGAGCTCAAGCCCAGTGCTTAACTGGTGATAAACACCTGAGGTTTTACAACAACTCCCCAAAACACTACCAAGGTGAGCAGGCAGGGTCTCACTACAAGACTTTTCATAGGTTCCCTATATGTCAAGACTAACTTTCAGGCATATGTGGTCTGCCTTCATTTCTCCTCCTAGAGAGTTAACTATCACTGGTTTCCTCATTGGAAGCATAGTTATCTAATGATCTTCTACATACTCCCTAGAAATGAATGAATGTGAAGCACTAGGGTCAAACTGTAGCAGAACCGTCCAATTTATAAGACCAAAGGAACAATAGCAGCCCGCAAGCGGTCGCACTATCATACTTGAGCCCATATAAACCTGATAGTCCGTCGAGTACCACGAAGGGTCTTGATTAACCATCAACATACAAACAAGATTATACATGATTCAACATACATGTCACGCGTTACATAAAGTTCACAATTACAACTCCATACATCAGAGTATGATTAAAAGTTATTACAAACCAGGTTCAAATAAAGTAGTAGCGGAAGCAAATAAAGTTTGAAACCAACATCTCACATCATTGTTCAAATACTATGACAACTCAGGATCACAACAACAAAAGCATAATAGAAGGATTAACGAGAGATGCCTTGCCTAGGGCCCTACTCCTTGTCCATGGTGGGATAGAAGCAGTTCTTACAATAGCCATGATACATCGTACTATCTGCAACAATGGGAAATAAACCCTGAGTACAAGAAGGTACTTAGCTAGACTTACCTATCATAAATAAAAAATAAAGTGACTCCAAGGATCATGCAAGGCTTTATAAGTGGAGCTAGATTGATAACATTTTGCATAAAAAGCTTACCAATTCAAGTATACAGTTATAATTCGGTCATCAAGTTAATTATAGCTATTCATCTCTAGATTAGCAACTAACCTATGCCAAACATGTAATATATCATTTAGTAGCATAACAATAATAACCATAGCCGGTGTAGTAATTCCATGTTCTGCATAACCATCATTCCATACTTCAGTTACTACGATGCTGGAGCTAGCTAAGTTTCTCACTATCTAGGAGAGACGGCGATTTGAATCAATTTCAACCAGCTGGGAATTTATTCCTAACACAAACCCAAACATACCTGCGCTAAGGTAGTCTTAGGTCACCATTGATACAACTCAGGTCCACATTTCACGGGTTCAATCAGCGTCGCACAATCAGGGACGACCAGCTGCTAGGACGATCAGGACTATGCTGCCCTTGGGCTCACGTCTGGCTCCCCACACATCCTTACTACCATCCAGTGTGCGCACTTTCACAGAATGGGGTCCAGCATGAGTTGAGCTACTCGGCTTTGCTATCGGATCAAGTTATCCGGCCAGCTAAGTGAGAGGCATGCGTTTAATCTCGACAAAAGTTCCAACAACAGTACGATCCTTGATCGGCATAGACAAAATCACATGAGTCAACCAATGCATAGACTCCGTCCAACCTCTAGTTACATTACGCCATGGTTTTTTTTCTACGATAGCAAATATAGCCAACTGTGCTTCGGTATCCACCTATATCTCGCGGGTGACAGAAAATCACCCGACTTCTACCGGTCTAAGCATAGCTAAGCATATATTCGATCCTAGACCTACATAGGGTTAAAGGTATATATATCTAGACAAGGTGGTGCTATGCATCAAGTGTTTCCAATCAACTCTTATAACCTAATACAACAAACATAAAAGGACTTAAGTGATAATTTGTAAAATATGGGAGACTTAGAATGCTCCGAGACTTGCCTTTGATAAAGGAAGTTGGCCTATGATCTGGGCACTCGGGGAGGTCCTCAAGAGTTTGCTCCTCTCCTTCTAGAGCTATAGCCTATGGTGTCTCCTGCTGTTCCTCCTCTTCTTCTTCATTCAACTCGAAAAGAGTTCTCCCCTCGGACGATCCTATATGCATGATCATGGAATAAGATATCATGGATGCATATATAACAACATGTATGATATGGTGGGGTATGATGAAATGCATTATCCAAGGTGTTTTCAACAGCATTGTATTAAGGTGATAACAAGTTACATCTTATTTTACTGAGTAGGTGCATATCTCTTCTCTAGTAACTTAAACAAATACTTATGTAAATCATTTTCTGAACTACAAGATA
This sequence comes from Miscanthus floridulus, assembly GCF_019320115.1. Classification (NCBI taxonomy): domain Eukaryota; kingdom Viridiplantae; phylum Streptophyta; class Magnoliopsida; order Poales; family Poaceae; genus Miscanthus; species Miscanthus floridulus. The sequence goes on from NC_089589.1 coordinate 66,366,850, forward strand.
ACAGCCAATTGTTTTGACCATAACTAGAGTTATACACATCACAATAATATGGTTCTAGATATTCTAGAAAGCTTATGAAATTTCCTACAACTTTCTTTTAATCATCTTAATGTGATTCAGCATTTATATAGGTTAAACAATTCAATCTTTCAGATCTGTCCAGAGAGCAAGTATTTCTGACAGCAGACTTCTAACAGCTATAATTCTCAAACCATAAGGCCTATGAATATGAAAATTTAACACTAGGTATATAAGTAAGTTATCTACAACTTTGTTATTAACCATCTTTGCAAAAAAGATCATTATCATTATGAAATCATCACCACAATAGAAACCACACATGCAGTCATCTAGTTGAATTATAAAGCAATAATGAACTAGTTGCTTATAAACAAACACTTCTAAGCCTCACTAATAGTATCAACAGATTATATGCATCACACACACCACAGAAAACATCATGGTTAAGACTAATTAATTTATTTATATTCATTTATTAATTTCCTTAGATAATAAGGTGATTTACAGAGTAAATATTTCTAGTGCTCAATACATTCCGAGAAAATTACAGTAGGCTACACATGACCCTAATAGTATACTGTACAAATTTCATGCCATTTGGACAAGCATATCTACCTCTACAAAAATAACAAGTTACATATGCTTATTTTAGCAAAAATAGTGCAGCATAGTGAAAAGTATCAAGCAACAGATTTAATATTTTTCTTACTTTCCCCCTAGCATGAAAATACTGTGTAAAAATTTGTATGATCATATGTTTTGTATTTTTACCCCAATTAATTTCACTAGAATCTAGCAATTAATTAAGATTAAATAGGAAGACCATATTACAAGTATGTTTACTATAGTTTTAATACTTTTTCTAGCTAGATCATGTCAACACAACACCAGAAAAATTGGAATCACATTTTTATCACTTTCCTAGCTCAAGTTATGCATTTTACAATATATAAACTACTTTAAAAGCACTTATCTTGCTCAATTTAATTCTCCCAAAAAAAATACCCTAAATAGTAGATTTCATATTTTTATCAAATATTACTCTTCATGATGAATCCAACAAAAATTGGTTCACTCAATTTGGACATTCTTAGCTCCAGTTATATTTTTTGGAAGTTTGCATTCAAATATTTGAAAATAAATCAGGAAAAACATTTCAAATACTGACTGACAGCTGGGACCCGTGGGTCAACGGGACCCACACGTCAGTGACACACAGAGCAGGGACACGGCTTTGCTGGCGACAAACTCATCGACGATGAGGTCACCGACGGTGAGGTCACCGGAGTCGTGTTCCTCTCACTCTTGCGCACCTACTGGTACCCTAGGTTGCCCCGGTGGATCACCAGAGCAACCTCGCCGGCGAGCATGGCGGCTCGTTGACGGTGCGTAGTGGTGGACTCACTATCTCTGATGAATATGTGACCAAACAAGCATGCATACGACTTCTATAAACCCTAGTGGAGCTCTACGGTGTGGATTAGGTCAAGGTTGAGCGGCGACGAAGCTTGGACGTGTGCATGGCGGCACAACGGCATGAGCATGGCGGTGGCACAGTGATGTTTCAGCGAGAAAGGTGACGCAAGTGTGCATCTGTCTTCCCCATGAGCTTTCCCATCCTAAGGCTAAACCCTAATGCCTAACTATGAGAGAGAATGGTGACCGGACAGGCGCGACCATGGTGACGTGCAAGGCAGCGGCGCTCTTGGCTCATGGCGGTGCGGCTCATGTTCTGGCACCAGTGATGCGGTAGCGGCTAAGCAAGCTACGACTGTAGCTTCTAGGATCTACGATGAAGATGAATCAAGAGAGAGAGAGATATTGGAGGAGTGGTGGATAGGGCTAGCCATGGTAGCTCGAAGCTCAGCGACACTCTGTGGCCATGGCGGCGACGGCAATGGCCCATAAGGTGTCAATGGATCGATTGGCACGGATAACAGGTCGACGAGGTAGAGGAGGTGATGGCTAAGCGGTGTGTGTGAGTAATCACACAATGGCATGGTGGCGGTGGCATGCGAGATCTGTGGAGGTGCGGTGGCGACGGTGCGGCGCTATGGTTTGCTTTAGCGGGTGAAGGAGAGGCAGAGAGGGGGCGAGAGAGCGAGAGTGAGTGAGCGCGGCTGCTTTGCCTCCCTTTTCTCCCCCTGCTGGCCCAACCAGCCGGGCCAACGCTGGTGTGCTGCCACCATGCGGCGCACGTGGCCTAGGCGCGTCGGCCACGATGGCACGGCGAAGGGCCGGTTCAGGCCGTCTGACGAACCAACCTTGCGTCTCTAGAACTCCTAAACCATGCGGAATTAGCAAAAACTATATTAGTGAAAGTTGTAGAGCTATGTGAGATCTCCAACTTTGTTTTAGGAACCATCATCTAATTATCAATGGTTAGCCAGTGACAATGCTCCCAACTAAGGCACATTGAAACTATGAATGGCTTTAGGACTTAGGAAATTCTCCAAGTCCTAAAAATAGTATTTCTTTGCTACTTTGGAGCTATTTTGGACTATGTTAGGCACTGAATGAGCTCATGATCCTTAAATACAGTTTGTTACCCATGTCAAGAACTACAACTTTTATTAAGGGTACACTTCCATGCAAATACTCTAAGCTACTATTCAACTTTAGTCAAACAAGAATCATGAAAATGACATTTCAAATGAAACCAACACTTAAAAACAAATTTGGTCTATGTCATGAATATAAACATTGTTCCAAATATCATTCTAGACATGTCTAAGGTATTTTGGTGACCTCACAACCATCTCATGCATTGGTCACATATGATCATAAGCATAATTAAGTATATGAGCAACATCACATGTGGTAAAGAGAAGGTAAATGAAATGAAACTTCATATGCTCATGCTCATGAATGCTTGGATGATGCTTGTGCTCATAAAATGCAAATGCCAAATGTAATGCTTAATGATGGGGTGTTACACAAACAATACCATGGCGGGAGTTGAGTTTACTAGAATTAAACCACACACGGCCTCCTTAGCTCCATGAGTGGTAATCATATCCACATTGTTCAAACTTCCAGGGATGTAGTTACGCTTTAATTTATTTCCATGCACCTACTAATTATGGATCTTCTATTCTGGCTATTGTTGCTACTATATATTCTGGCCTTGATTGCTCTCAGCAAACTTCTCAAGATAGTCATTCTCATAATGTTCAATCTCACCATAGTCATAACCTTCTTCACTAGGAGTATTGGTCTTCATCAAGGTGATAGTAGGAGGTGACTGACATGGCTCTTCATCAAGGTGATAGTAGGGCTATCGAGCAAGATGGAAGAAGACATCCTCCAAGAGCAAGGATGAACCAAGAAGATGCTTCAAGTGCAATAGCAAGGATCATCTCATTGCCGATTGTCCTTACAATAGTGACAATGATGATTAGAACAAGAAGAGCAAGAAGAAGGAAAAGAAAGAGAAGGAGAGCAAGATGACCTTCAAGAAGAAGAAGAAGGGAGGCTCATATGTGGTCACTTGGGATAGTGATGCTTCCTCAAGTGATGATGATGATAGTGATGATGACAAGAAATCAAGCAAGAAGAAGGCTCTTACAAGCACTGCTATCAATGACAAGCCTTCCATCTTCGACACTCCATCGACATGCTTCATGGCTAAGGCCACTAAGGTACAATCCCATGATGAGATTGATAATGAAGATGAAAGTGATAGTGATGATGATGACGAATCCACTAAGGAAGAACTAATGGACATGCTTGATGATGCTCATGATCATTTTTACATAAAGAGGAAGGAGTGCAAAGAATTACACAAGAAGCTTAAAGCTCTTAAGCAATCCTTTGATAAGCTCAATGCTACTCATGAGAGGCTAGTGAAAGCCCATGAGAAGCTTGGAAAGGCTCACACCAAGCTTGAGAAAGCTCACTCTTCTCTTATTGCTCAAAATGAGAAGGAACAAATTCAAACATGTGACAAAGGCTTAACTTGTGATATAATTGATGAATCATCTTATAAGCCTATTGTTATTGCCTCCACTAACCCATCATCCACTTCCACCTCATCCATTAGTGATGGTTTCACTTGTGATGCCTCACTTATGGTTGAGAATGAGACCATAAAGAAAGAGGTCAATGATCTCACTCAAGCTTTAGGCAAGGCCTATGGCGGTGAGGCCCGCTTGCTTAAGTACTTGGGTAGCCAAATGTTCTCTCTTAACAAAGAGGGATTGGGCTATACCCCCAAGAAAGGCAAGGTAGCTTTTGCTACTCACAAGACTAGTTTTGTGAAGAGTAATGGTCGGTTTTGCAATAGATGCAAGCAATCCGGGCATGTAGAGCAATATTGCAAGAACAAGAACAAGAACAATGCCAATGTATCCTCTATTTATTTTGATTCTTGTTATTTGCTTACCAAGGGTATAAATGGTGTGCATGCTAAGTTCATTGGTGCACCAATAGTGGGCTCAAAGAAGAAAGCCATTTGGGTACCAAAGACCTTAGTCACTAACCTTGGAGGACCCAAGCAAGTTTGGGTACCTAAAAAGAAATGATCTTTTCTTATAGGTGAATTACAAAATTGGAGAAAGGCATTGTGTGCTTGATAGTGGGTGCACTCAACATATGATCGGAGATTCAAGAATGTTCAATTCTATAAATACAAGTGGCAACAATGGTTTTGATTCTATCATATTTGATGACAATGGCAAAGGCAAGGTCAAAGGGCTTGATAAGATTGCAATATCCAATGACATGAGTATATCCAATGTGTTGCTAGTTGAGAGCTTGAACTTTAATTTGCTATCCGTGGCTCAATTGTGTGATCTTGGATTCAAATGTATATTTGGAGTTGATGATGTAGAGATCATAAGTGTAGATGGCTCTAACTTGATATTCAAAGGCTTTAGATATGAGAATCTCTACTTGGTTGATTTTAATGCTAGTGAAACTAAATTGTTAACATGTTTAATCACTAAGTCTAGTACGGGTTGGTTATGGCATAGAAGGCTTGGTCATTGTAGGTATTTCTTAACACATACAGAAATAATCTTCAAGCGCACGAAATCACCATTATATTATTTCACCCGGAAGTATTTAGCATATCATATTTCCTCAAGGAACGAATGTGTAAGAGTCTCTTAACTAGTTCACCTAAGATAACAAGAAGACAGATAGCTCGGGTAGCGAGGTTTTCTAGGGATAGAGATCCTAAGCTAAGATAGCTATGCCACTATATACTTACTTTGGGCATCGGATCACACCTGGTCTGCCAGGCGAGGCTAGCCAGTAGCCTATGTCAAACCTAGAAGTGGGGGAATATGAGGGACGGTCAGGGCAATCACCACATGCTGCCTACCCCTCAACTATGGGGAACAAGGTAAACAAAGGTAGCCTCTAGCCTAGACACCACGTCTATGCTATCGACTACTACTCTAGCGCTGTATAGGGTTATCCATCTTTATGAGGAGCCCTCTACTAGAGTATCCGCTATGAGAATGGATGATGAATCCGCAAGTAAATAGTAAACAATACTAACTTAAAGTAGAACTCACCATCAATGATAAACATGAACCTTTGCACTCCAAATAGTACTAGATTAACCGAGGTACAAGTGAAGAGGGAGCTGACACTCCCGGCATTCCTTCTGCTATGTGTACAAGGGGCCCCAAGTACACAAATGGAGGTAGCCAACAATTTTCATACTTATCTATCTCTTTTCCTTCCTCACTCACTCCCTAAACTAAGCCAAAGAGCTAAGATGTGAAAGTGGAGCTCCTCCTATTCTTTCTACATTGTGTATCTTGTGTTCTGTGCTTCCCAGGTGTGTTGAGAGAGGGAGGGTTACCCCTATATTGATATAAGAGCAAGGCGGTGCTTCTGTCTATCTTTGGTGTGAAAGCATGGGATGCACCACCTCAGCATGGGAGCATGCCACTGCTAGAGCGAGGTGCGACTGAGCAGCGCTTGCCCCTACGGGTCGACCACCCCTTGACCATGGCCACTCGCCACCGCCTTCACCTAGCAGGCCATGGGCTAGACATGGATCCCTACTCCATGGTGTTTTGCCTGGTTTGCACTAAGTTGATGGGCGTCTCCCATGTTCCTTTGCGTAAATCAGCGTCGGAAAGCGCCTTTTGGTGTATTCTCCCATGTATTTGTGTATATGTCCTGCAAAAACAATAATCTTCCAAATACATGTGGAACTAGGTCAATGGTAAATGCATGTGTTTAAGTTTCTTAATTTCTCCCCTTTTATGTCTTAATTGGCGGTCGAATTTGGTCATTAAGGACCGCCAACAAGCTCCCCCACACTTAGTCCTTTGCTCATCCATGAGCAAAGTTTAGAGATAAAAGTAATCAAGAGTATAACATCCTAAGATATATGTCTTACATAAAAGTTATTCTAACACATTCTTTATACCAGTGGGATATGTGGCGTTAGCTAACATGTTTCCTTGGGTTATTGAAAAGTGGAATAGTACTTGAAACAAAGTCATCTCCCCAATTTCACATTTTAGCAACTTGGAGTTTTGGAGGTTTTTTTCCTCAAGAAAAAGCATAGTTCACTTTATACTCCTCAAATGGCACTCTCAAATCACTCAATGGTGTATAAATCCTAACCAAGGCATAGCAATGTTTTGCCTTCTCCTACTTCTCAAAAGGTTTATGTGGAGCTTTAGGTAGGGATAAACAATATAGCATACTTGTAGTGCATGTTGTAAAGTCAAATCGAGGATCCAAAGAGAGAAGTGACATATTCTTAGATCAAGATGTGCATGTGTGTGGAAAATGGTAAACTAAAACTATACTCCTTTTGTGGATATGATCTCTCTCTATAACTTATTATTTTGAAACGTGGCTATCTTTCTTCCTTCCCTTTTTTCAATACATGAGCCTTCAAGTGCTCATGATTTTTTTTCTTTTTGAACGTTGAACCTTCATGTGTCCATTTTTTTACTTGGACCTTCATGTGTCCACACATATATTTTTTATCATAAACTTTTTGCATAGCCCATGTCTCTTTTTCTAAACCATATATTTACAAAGAGAACACTATCTTTTAGAATATGGAGTATTTACCTAACAAGCGTTTTTTATCTACTCCTAGTGTAGGAGTAGAGTTTTTGGTGGGTCTAAATGGAAGCATGTTTTTGCGCAATCCCGGTGTAAGAGCAGCATATATATGTGGGTGTACGTAATCTTGATCTTCGGAGCATGATAAATCTCTCAACAAGGGTCAACAAGACTCGACCAAACTCAATACAATAACAAGTAGCGTATATGGAAGGCTTGAAACTTGCAAGATGTTATATTTGGCTTTGGTAAGAATTGCTCATCAATTGAGGAGTATGTGATACTATGGTTTTATAACAATTTTTTATCATAATAAATTCTCCAAGTACCTTGAATAGAAATGGTAGGATTTCTAAGTCAGAACTATAACACACCTCACAACAACTTAGTCAACATGATTGTCCTATTAGAATATTTTCCCACAAGCATAAGTGTATGTATATGGAACAAACTTTATGCAAGATTTTGTCTTAAACATGTTATGAACATGTCACTTTTCAAAATTTTAAGTGTGGTGAATAGGGGCATTGTTCATCAGGAGAAGATATTAGGGATAAATTGAGTTTAATTTTAGTGATCAAGATTTATGTTTGTTTAAACTCAAAGTTAGAGGGAGTTGAGCGTTGTGTTGCACAAACCATCATTGAAGATGAAGGAGCTATGAGAAGTCAGAGCTAGGTTGGCTACACCAAAGGTCTAGCCAATCCTCTCTAGGGCCATCTGTTCTGTCCTTCTGCACGTTGGATGCTTTGATATTGTGCAACATGCTGGGGGATCTCGAATGTGTGTTAGTTATGCTTGAGAGATCTCCCCCACACTTATTGTTGAACCTACTTTTTATTTAACAAAGAAAAACAAAAAGAAACAAACAAGAGCTCTACCAGTTGAAACACTGGGGAGCCTTAATTTTATTATTATTATTACTTTTACTTTTGTTATTTATTATTATTGTTATTATTATTTTTTATTTCATTTTATGGGTTCACCCAACTGTCTATCATTTAGCATAAACAAGGCTAAGGTAAAGTTTGAAAAATAAACATAGCCTTGATTCATCTCCATAATAGATTACTTCCATTATTTATGAAAGTAATACTCAATGTTCATTAATCAAATTTCAACACCATGTCAAATTTTGATTAAGGAAGGCTATTTTAACCTAAGCACCATGCTTAATTAAAAAGCCTATAGATGTACCTTAAGAATACACCCAAACCAGAGCATATGTCATGAACAAAGGAAGCATGAACTGGTATAAGCAAGTTTATATTTTCATGGAGACAAACATGAGTAAAATGTGTTGGTGAACATTTTATTTACCTTTGCATACCTAAGTTCTTACCAGCAGCATGTATAGATGGAAGCTTTGAAGCTGCTGCAGGGGCGGCTGTATATGGTCCATCTCAGGTTATCACCAAGGTTAGGTCACACACACAACTAGTGTGTATGGACCATGGGCTTTAGTGATAGCAAAGGTCTAGAAGAGGAGAATGCTCCTTCTTTCTCATCTTCTCTTTTCTCTATCTATTTTTTTATCATTCATTTTTTTATAATAGATTTTTTTCTTCTGAAAGTTTTATTTTGAAGTAAGAATTCAAATTTTTAATCTAGAAATATTTATTTTGAATTTTAAAGATAGCTACCAATTTACCTTTAGCAAAGGCTCGCCGTTTTAAGTCCGTTGAGCAAGACTTCTCCATTGCATTTTAGCTTGAATTGGCATCATCTCATCCTGGTGATGGATAAGGATGATTGCACTTTTTGTTCCGCCATACCATCTTGATCTTCATGTGGTTTGGCTTGGCGAGTGTGTGATCCATGTTTCTTTTGATCAAGGTTTCATCCCTACATAAGGTTAGTGGACAATACATACCCGAGAGATTTTATGAATGTTTTGAAACAATAGTGGTTGATGTTATGAGCTAAAGGTTTTCCTCTATGCTAAAGAAAAGTGGTGTTCATATACGTTCAATTAGCAAAGAGAACCCTTTCTTTTTTTAGATTCAAAACCTTTATTTATTCAAAGTTCACCAAATGAGTTTTGATTTATTTCATTATGAATTCATCTCAAGAACTTACCCACATGAATTTGATAATATCATGCACGGGTTAGTCCATGCATGCAACTAGAGTCTATATTTAGCAGGTTTAGTTCAAAAATCAAACTAGACTCCATGTCCAATTTGATTAAGGTAGGCTAATTAACCTAAGCACCATGCTTAATTTAAATAGCCTATGGAAGCATGATCATTACATCCAAACTAAGCACCATGCCTAATTTAAAAGGTGTATGACCAACATCCAAACCAAAGCATACTAGAATAGAAAAAAGATGCATGAAAGTAACAGGAGATTCACTTAAACAGAGGTGAGAACTTTGAATGGTGAACTAGAGAACCATTGTTGTTTTTTATATGTAGGCAATGCAAACAGGGTGGATGAGTTGAATTTAAACAAGCATGCCATGGTTTTCGAAAAGGAAATTAAATGAGTGACATGCATGCAAACATGCAATGGTAGAAAGTAACTAAAAATAGGAAAGATATGTTTGGGTTCGTTCTCTCATACCTTGATTAATTGTACCATCTCCCACAATTTGTGATTGAATTGTGAGTGATGTAATGTAGTCCCCCTCACCATACCGATAGTACACACATTTGTCGGCTTCATTCACAACAAAGCCGGCAGATGTTAAAGTTCTATTGAACTTTTCATGTCATTGCTTAGGAGCTTGTTTTAGGCCATATAATGACTTCAATAATTTACACACCTTGCTCTCTTGATTTTTTGATACAAACCCATCAGGCTGATCCATATAGATCTCCTCCTCTAACTCTCTATTTAGGAAAGCCGTCTTAACAACCATCTGATGAACAATAAGACCATGAGAGGCTGTCATGGAAAACAACACTCGAATTGTGGTCAATCGAGCAACCGGTGAATAAGTATCGAAGAAATTTTCACCTTCTCTTTGGGTATAACCCTTGGCCACAAGGCTTGCCTTGTACCTCTTAATTGTACCATCAGGCCTAAGCTTTTTCTTGAACACCCATTTACATCCAATAGGTTTGCACCCATAAGGACGTTCTGATAATTTCCAAGTTCCATTAGACATAATAGATTCCATCTCGCTCTGTACTGCTTCCTTCCATATATATATACCTTTCTATGAAATGGCAGGGTGAGGTGTTGATTGTTCATGAATGATCAGGGGCACCCTAGGCTCGTGATGATTCTCTTTTTTTATAATACTTTTTTAGCGAGGCAGGGCTAACATCATTTTTTTTTCTTTTTAACCAAGATGGACTTTTGGTGAGACTCTCACCATTCTCCCCCATACTTGGACTTTTGTGAAAGTCAAGTGTGTAGTGTTGGGGGTCTCCTTTTGAGTGTGTCGCATCACCAAAGGTCATCAATGTATGTAGTCGATGCAGCTCCCATGATTTTGAGCATCGTATGTCCCCTGTTCTTCTTGATCTTAACCTGTCATGGTTAGCAAACAAGAATACCCAAAGGTGCATACTAACTTGAAAACATGATCTTGCTGTTATTGATAAGAAAAAGTTGTGTGTGTGTGTGTGTTTTATGATAATCTGGGGTATCTCCCGACAGTGCTTAGTTTGTGGTCATAATCTTGAACTCCAAAGCCTGGATGGAGTTTATAGCTAGAAACTATGATTGGCTTCGAAGGTGGTGGCTCTAAGAACTCAGCCTAAGGAGCAAAAAAGATATATTTTTTTGAATGGAAGGGCTACATGGTGAAAAAGAATAGAAGGAATAACATTTTTTTGAAAGGAAAGATAAAACACAAGGATACACGGGTGAACTAGGTTTGGAGATAATTACGACAATTGATCCCCAACAACGGTGCCAGAAATGCTTGTTGGTATTTCATAACGCATATAGAAATAATCTGTAAGTGCACGGAATTACCGTTGTAGCATTTCACCCGGAAGTATTCAAGGTATCGTATTTCCTTAGGGAACGGATGTGTAAGAGTCTCTTAACTAGGTCACCTAAGATAACCAGAAGAGAGATAGCTCGGGTAGCGAGCTTTTCTAAGGATATAGATCCTAAGCTAAGATAGCTTTGCCACTATATACTTACTTCGGGCACCTAATCACACCTGGTCTGCCCGGCGAGGCCGGCCTGTAGCCTACATCAAACTTGGACATGGGGGAATACGAGGGACGGACAGGGCTGTCACCAGCTACCGCCTAACCCTCAACCATGGGGAACAAGGTAAACGAAGGTAGCCTCTAGCCTAGACACCACATCTACGCTATTGACTACTACTCTAGCACCATATAGGGTTATATGTCTTTATCAGGAGCCCTCTACTAGAATATCCGCTATGAGAACAGATGACGAAACCGCAAGTAAATAGTAAACAAGACTAACTTATAGAAGAACTCACCACCGAAGATAAACATGAACCTTTGCACTCCAAATAGTACTAGATTCACAGAGGTACAAGTGAAGAGGGAGCTGACATTCCTAGCATTCCTTCCGCTATGTGTACAAGGGGCCCCAAGTACACAAATGGAGGAAGCCGACAATTCTGGTACTTCTCCATCTCTTTTCCTTCCTCACTCACTCCCTAAACTAAGCCAAAGAGCTAAAATATGGAAGTGGAGCTCCTCCTCTTCTTGCTACATTGTGTATCTTGTGTTGTGTGCTTCCCAAGTGTGTTGAGAGAGGGAGGGGTACCCATCTATTTATAAAAGAGCAAGGTAGTGCTTCTGTCTATCTTTGGCGTGAAAGCATGGGATGCACCGCCTCAGCATGGGAGCATGCCACCGCTAGAGCGAGGCACGGCTAAGCAGCGCCGGTAGGGGGTCACCCAACCCAAGGGGTCGGCCACCCCTTGACCCCGGCCACTCGCCACGGCCTTCGCCTAGCAGGACTTGGGTTGGACATGGATCCCTGCTCCATGGTGTTTTGCCCAGTTTGCACTAAGTTGATGGGCGTCTCCCTTGTTCCTTTGCGCAAATCAGCGTCGGAAAGCGCCTTTTATTGTATTCTCCCATGTATTTGTGTATATGTCCAGCAAAAACAATAATCTTCCAAATACATGTGGAACTAGGTCAGTGGTAAATGCATATGTGTTTAAGTTTGTTAATTTCCCCCTTTTTATGTCTTAATTGGTGATCAGATTTGGTCGTTAAGGACCTCCAACAGTCATGTTGGAATGAAAAAATTAAACAAGTTGGTTAAGCATGATCTAGTTAGAGGCTTGAAAGATTGGTATTTGAGAAGGACAAGCTTTGTAGCTCTTGTCAAGCCGACAAAGAAGTTAGAAACACCCATCCAAAAAAGCATGATGAGTACTAGCAAGGCATTTGAGTTATTGCACATGGATTTATTTGGACCAACAACATACACTAGCATTGGTGGAAACAAATATGGCTTTGTGATAGTCGATGACTATACTAGATATACATGGGTCTTCTTTCTTAGTGACAAAAGCGAAGTATATAATCTATTCAAGTCTTTTGTCAAAAGAAGTCAAAATGAGTTTTGAAACAACAATCAAGAAAGTTAGAAGTGACAATGGGAGTGAGTTCAAGAACACTAGAATTGATGAATTGTGTGATGAGTTTGGGATTAGACATCAATTCTCATCCAAGTACACTCCACAATTAAATGGCATTGTTGAAAGAAAGAATAGGACTTTGATTGATATGGAAAGATCTATGCTTAGTGAGTACAATGTTAGTCATTCTTTTTGGGCCAAAGCTATCAATACATCTTGCTATTGTAGCAACCGTCTCTATTGTCATGGCATGCTAGAGAAGACACTATATGAGCTATTGAAAGGAAGAAAGCCCAACATTGCATACTTTAGAGTGTTTGGTTGCCAATGCTATATTCTCAAGAAAGGCACAAGATTGAGCAAGTTTGAGAAGAAATGTGATGAAGGTTTCTTACTTGGTTACTCCACTACAAGCAAAGCATATAGAGTTTGGAATTTGGCTAGTGGTACTCTTGAAGAGGTGCATGATGTTGAATTTGATGAAACCAAGGGCTCTCAAGATGAAAATGAGAATCTAGATGATGTGAGAGGCACTCAATTGGTCAATGCTATGAAGAACATAGATGTTGGTGACATTAGACAAAGACAAGTGATTGATGATGAAGATGACAATGTTCAAGTGCAAGTGCTCTCTCCTCATTATGTGCAAGATCCAACAAATCAAGCTAGTACAAGTGGTACTCATGATGAATCTCAAGTCTAACAAGTGCAAGATCAACAAGCTAGTTCATCTCAAGCAAATGATCAAGTCCCAATACTCCAACCAATCAATATTGCAAGGGATCATCCATTGGATTATATTATTGGCGATATTCAAAGTGGTGTGGAAACAAGGTCAAGATTAGCATCTTTTTGTGAACACTATTCATTTGTGTCGTCATTTGAGCCAACCAAGATTGAAGATGCATTGGTGGATGTTGATTGGGTAAATGCCATGCATGAAGAGTTGAACAACTTCACTAGAAATCAAGTGTGGGAATTAGTTGAGATGCCAAAGAACTACAATGTTATTGGAACCAAATGGGTCTTTCGTAACAAGCAAGATCAAGATGGCATAGTAGTAAGAAACAAAGCAAGATTGGTAGCAAAAGGTTATACACAAGTTAAAGGTCTTGACTTTGGAGAAACATATGCATCGGTTGCAAGATTGGAAGCAATAAGAATTCTATTAGCTTATGCTTATGCCCACAACATCAAGTTATATCAAATGGATGTGAAGAGTGCATTCTTGAATGGCTATATCAATGAGTTGGTTTATGTTGAACAACCACCTGGGTTTGAAGATGATAAGAAGCACAACCATGTATACAAGTTGAAGAAGGCATTATATGGATTGAAGCAAGCACCTAGAGCATGGTATGAGAGATTGAGGGATTTCTTACTTTCTAAAGGGTTCAAGATGGGAAAGGTTGACACCACACTTTTCACCAAGAAGATAGGCAAAGACTTGTTTGTGTTGCAAATCTATGTTGATGATATCATATTTGGATTAACTAATCAAGATTTTTGTGAAGAGTTTAGGAAGACAATGGCAAATGAGTTTGAGTTGTCCATGATTGGAGAGCTTAGTTACTTCATTGGTCTTCAAATCAAGCAAACAAAGAATGGTATATTTGTGAGTCAAGGTAAGTACATCAAGGACATGATCAGCAAGTTTGGATTGCAAGATGCTAAGGCCATGAGTACACCAATGGGGACAAATGGTCACTTGGACTTGGACACTAGTGGCAACATGGTGGATCAAAAACTATATCGGTCTATGATACGAAGCCTACTCTATGTTACCGCATCAAGGCCGGATGTCATGTTTAGTGTATGCATATGTGTAAGATTTCAAGTCTCATCAAGAGAAAGTCACTTGAAGGCTATAAAGAGGATATTGAGGTACTTGAAGAACACACAAAATGTTGGATTGTGGTATCCCAAGGGGTCAAACTTTGAGTTGATTGGATATTCGGATTTCGACTATGCCGGTTGCAAAGTGGGTAGAAAGAGCACATCAGGTACATTTCAATTGCTAGGAAGGTCACTTGTCTCATGGTCATCAAAGAAGCAAAATAGTGTTGCACTATCAACGGCTGAGGCAGAGTACATTTCGGTGGGTAGTTGTTGTGCTTAATTGCTATGGATGAAGGCAACTTTAGATGACTTTGGAATCAAGTTCAAGCAAATGTCATTGCTATGCGACAATGATAGTGCGGTGAAGCTCACTAACAATATGGTTCAACATTCAAGAACAAAGCACATTGACAATAGGCACCACTTCATAAGAGATCACCAACAAAAGGGCAACATTTCAATTGAAAGTGTTGGGACCGAAGATCAAGTTGCCAACATATTCACCAAGCCACTTGATGAGAAGAGGTTTTGCAAGCTAAGGAATGAATTGAACAAACTTGATTTCTCCATCATGAGTTGATGCACCCCCACTTATATATGACATGCCTCTCCTTCGACAAAGCAAAGGTAAAATTGATTGGCATGACATTCATATGTAACAAGGACATGCTTAGTGCATCTAGTCATTTCTTGCATGCTATAGGCTCATTCATGACAATCAAATGAATTTGATGCTTGTATGGTACCAATTGCTTCTATGCTTGATATGATCTAGTGGTAGCATATGACATGTTTATGGGCTTTGAACCTAGTGTTTGATCTAGCTAATGACCTACAAGTGTTTAACTCAACATTGGCAAGATAACCATTGAAAGATGTATGAAGAAGCTTGTCATTGGTTCAAACCGAATTAAATGTCTTATGCAAATGATCTAGATTGAACCCAATGAACTAATGATCCATCCCTTTAATGGCTTAATCACCCCTCTACAGTAATTAATTTCAAATTGACTAACTCCACCTAAAACTTGAGCTCACCTTTTATGGTCATTGATGACAAAGGGGGAGAGAAACAAAGATATAAAGATATAAAGGGGGAGTTAAATGTGTGTGAATGCAAAGGGGGAGAGAAAGCAAAGGAATGAGAAAAGAAGGGGATCAATTAAAATCAAAATTTTGAAGCACACAAGTAGGGGGAGCAAGCTCATGAACTCGATTGTTGCATTTGAATGTGCATTAACATGTGATTGCTTACATTGCACAAGTTTTTAATTTCAAATACATGCTTGTGTGGTGTATGCTAGTAGTAGAATTTGAATGATGAAATGAAATACTAGCATGTATAGGTGGTAGCTAGATAATTTTTTTTGTTTATCAAATGATACTAGAACCTTGCTTATAATGTTGATCTCACGAGGTATCTAGTTCTTGTATCTAGCTAACCATGGTGCTAAGGATGGTGTTAAAGGTGCACTTCGATTGGTATCACGCTTCAAAGGTCCATTATATACTCCTTAGCATCATTTGGTAGCTATTACTCTCCCACAACTCCAATTCATGCATATGTGCAAGCTTTAAACCAAACACACTAGCACATATGTAAGAGAAGCTAGTACTACCAAAATCAAGCCTGTGGTGATTGTCCAATCTTTACTCATGATCAAATTGCTTGGACAAGCAACTCAAGTTCAAAATTGAATTTAGTTCTTATCTTTGTATAGGTTGTCATCAATTACCAAAAAAGGGAAGATTGAAAGCCCTAATTTGATTTTGGATAATTGATGAAACCTAAAGTACTAACCTAGTGCTCTAAGTGTGACTACGAGATAGGTTGGTACAACCAAAGTGATGGAGCTTCAAGGCATTCAAGATGATGAAGATAGCCTAGTGGATGTCGATCAAGTGCTCCGCATTGGGAAAAGAAGAAAGAGAAAAATAAAAATGTGCTCAAGGCAAAGGTATAACCTATAGGACCAATTTTGTTTTGGTGATCAAGACACTATAGAGAGTGGGATCACATTTAGGATAGATAGCCATACTATGAAGAGGGGAACATCATGGTTAAAACGGTTATCAAGTGCCACTAGGTGAAGTGATTCATGCATATGCATTAGTACCTAGTGTGTGCTAACTAACCCCTTAAAATGCTTTGGAAAATGCTAACACACGTGCACAAGTGGTGGAACACTTTGGTGTTGGCACATGGAAGCAAGGGTCAAAGTTTGGAGTTGAAAGGAGGTGTTTTGGAGCTCTGGGCCCTAGGGTCTTGGGTGGTCCGGACCATCAGGGATGGGTTTAGAACCATACCCTAGGGGAACTGTGCTGATGGCATAGCTCTAGACTCTGGTGTGCCAGGGAGACTGGACCATTGTGCCTTGGTCCGGTTGGATTGCTCCTGGACACGTGGCGCGAGCGAAGGAGGCGAATGAAGTTCGGACCATGGAGCTTGGTCCGGACAACTCGACCAGACTAAGTCTAGATAGTTTTAACGCTCAGGGAGCTTACTGGAGTCGTTCGGACTCTAGTGACGCTTGGTCTGAAAGACTCACTATACCAGTCCGGAGCGGGAGTCCAGAGCGCACGTGTGAGGGCACCGAGCGCTGCAACGATCGATTCAAACGATAGGGATGCATGTCTCTCTCTCTGGTTGGTTGTTGAATGGGTCCAAATCCAAGTTGATTGGTCCGGACGCCCCGTGACATGGATCCGGACCAAGGGTCCGGACGCCTCCGTGGACAGTAATGGCTAGTTACCTCTTGGGGTCTATAAATAGAGCTTGGCGGGGTTTGGCTCACTCTTGGACATTTTGATCATCCATACATCCTTGTGAGCTAAGTCAATCCTCTCCCACTCATTCTCTTCCTTGTTTGTGAATCCAAGTGACTTGGGAGTGATCCAAAGTGAATTTGCTTGAGTGATTGCATCTAGTGGCACTTGGGGATCGAATTTTGCTGTGTTTTTCTTGTTACTCTTGGTGTTTGCCAACACCTAGTGGCTTGGAGCAGCGAGGATCATTGAGCGGAGGGTGGTGCTTGTCTCTGGCTCCGATCGGTGGATTTGTGAGGGGTTCTTAAGCCTTCCCTGTGGGAGATCACAAAAGGCATCTCTAGTGGATTGCTCGTAGCTTGTGGATCATCATCTTGTGTTGGTTGTGCAGCACCCGGTTGCGGGTTAGGCGTGTAATGCCTATTAGCGCGTGAACCTCCAAGTGGATGAATTGCTACAACGAGGACTAGCTTGCCGGCAAGCAAGTGAACCTCGATAAAAAAATCTTGTGTCATCTTGTTCCGAGGATTCCATTGATATATTGATTGATCATCTCTCTTGCCACGGCGGTATATCTATCACCACTTCTTGTATTTACTTTGTAGTTGATATCTTGTGTAGTGGTAGCTTAGTTTCCAAGCTAGTTGTTCTTAGTAGATTATTTCTTTTCTAGCTTATTCACTAGGTGTAGATTAGTGATTTAGCATCTTGTGTGTGCCATAGAGATTATAGCCTTACTATAATTGTGGTAGGTGGCTTGCATCACAAGTAGAGCGAGAGCAAAATTGCATTTCACCATTTATTTATCTAATCCTTTGCTCTAGTGTTTTTGTAGATTTTTTATAGGCTATTCACCCCCCTAGCCATTTAGGACCTTTTACAAACCTACTACGCTAACTAAATAATTAAATAATTTAATCAATACTATCATCTTATATGATTATGAGAATATGTGTGATGAGCTACTGTGACATGATTTGAACTATCATAATATGATATGAATTATGCTGAGTTGATGTACTTTGATATGAGAAATTGCTATGCTATATAAGCTATTAATTCTCGTGATATGGCTATGTGATGCCTTGTGAGCTCTTAAAATAAGAAAGAGTTTAAGAGGATTATAACTTTGTGAACCCAAACTTGTTTTTCGTGGGTAATTCATGTGGTATGAACCACCATGGCAAGATCGCCTAGTGAGGGTTCCTGTAGGAGATACTCGCTTCGGTCATATAATGACCGATTCATAGGCCATCACGCCTAGCCTAATATTTCGTACAGCCACATGTCTATATGGGTAGACTTGATCTCACACCCAGTTAGATAGAAGTATAAATTCTACTAGGAGGCCGGTGTGGCAACGGACTATCAGGAGATGACACGGATGCTGGGTGATCTTCCGTGGTCTGGTCGGCATGGTTGCTAAGTGGTCTTCCATCTAAAATTGTTGTTGGCCCGTGTGCGAGCCCCTTTTTATATATACATATCTATTGGATGTCGTGTGATCATCCAAGTCGTTATCTACTAGATGCTATGTGATCATCTAGGTCATTTTCTGACTCTTGAGAAGCCGTTGTAGAATTATATGAAAATCTAAGGTCGAGTCTTTCGGGTACGGGATCCCGTTAGGCCTATTTCTACCACTGATCATGGTTGGAAGTTGTGCCTATCATGTGGGGAAAAGTGTACACCCTCTGCAGAGCGTATTAAATCTATTCAAATAGCCACATCTTTGGAATGGACAATCACTGGGATGAAGTCACTTATGATTAGTTTACTTTTATGTGAAATGAAAACTAGACTAATACGTTAACTTGACTATTAATAAAACCCGGGAACTGGCGAGAAGGGTAATGCTCTCCTAGGACCCAAATCCCCATTAATTCTACACTATACCACCTTACCATCTCCACCTCCGCCATCATAACCCGCTTCCACCAAATAGCCTTCACCATCCACCTCACCATACCCCAAGGTTAGGTCTTACTGAGTACTTTATGTACTCACCCGTTGTTGACTCATAGATATCGACCCCAAGGAAGACTATCAACGAAGAGGCGAACCACGAGGACTAGGGAGCCATGCAAAGACCTACGGAAGGAGCTACTAGGATATAGGGTTTCGACCACGCTCAAGCATGCCTGTGGAATGGAATACCGCTACGCTATAGTATCTATTATAGTAGTTACCACCCCATAAAATAAATTGCCGCATTGCGGTAGTAGAAAGTCGCTACTTATGTAATACCCATGACTATGCCATTCGAACCTTGGCTATTGTAAGACCATATTTACTATATCAATAAAGCTCGGTATTTTATATTAAATCTGTGTGCCATTTCTGTTAAATTGTGCATATTTGTGCTTGATCCTGGCGCAAACACAGGTGCACTAGGACTCTCAAAATGAGGGCCCGACAAAAGCCACTTCACATGGCGGCCTTCAATTTTACCGTCGCAAAGGGCGGTGGTGGGAGGGCGAGCGCCTATTGGGCCGCGGGAAGCGTGGGTCTTGGCGCAGGTAGTAGGACACGCGACACGGCAAGCGCGGGCGGTAGGAGCGCCACGGCCTATTCGTGCAGCTCGATCTTGCACGCCATGCTCATCGCGATCGCGAGCGACTGGGGATTATGGATCTTGACATCCATGTTGATCGGTGGCTGGAGGCCCATAGTGAAGAGCTCAACCTTCTGCGCCTTCATGAGGGTGCTCGCCCTGGGCAGCAGGGCCTTGAATCGGTCCTGGTAATCCTCGACAGTCCCTAGGCGTTTGCACGCGGTAAGCTCGCCCAGGGAATTGGATCGAAGGGGCGGCCGGAAGCGGAGATTCAAGAGCTCGGAGAAGCGGCACTAGGATGGGTGCCATCGTCCTGTTGGATCTGCACGGACCACATCTGCATGACATCAAGCAAGTTGTACGTGGCCATCCAAACCTTTTTCCTCTTCCGCGATGCACTATAGGAAGAAGTAGGACTCACACCGATTGATGAATGTCAAGGGATCTCCCCTGCCGTCATACTAGGAAAAATCCATCTTCTGGAACTTAGGGGGGGAGATCATTGTGTGTTCGCCGGTGCGGTTCTGGTTGTTGGAGGAGAGCTGTGGCTCGCTGCCGGACGACTCTGTTCCAGGCGGTGGATGGCCTGGGAATTGTTCTCGGCCTTGACAGTGAGGGTATTGACGATGGTGGTGAGGTCCTTCAACTAGGACGACATGGTGGCGAGCGTCGACGGCTGCATGGGGGGCTGGTGCGGCGGCATGGGTGGGTGAGGGTGGCCTGGTAGCTGATAGCAAGATGTTATGGCGTCGGTAAGGTGCAGGGAAGGAGGAGTACCTCGACTACGCAGATCGTAGTCTCAGTTAGGAGGAGAGCGAGGTTTTGCCCCATGGCTCCCTATTTTGATTAGAGGGAAGAAGAGACAGGTAATTTCATTCTTGATTCATTCTATCCGCCGAGTGGCTTTACATAGGCCAGCGGCCAGCTCTCATCACTCCTTAATTCTATCACTCTCAATTACTCTACCTTATTTCCTTAATTCTATCAATTTGTTTCCCTTCCTAATTATGCCTAAGACTTGCCTAATCAGCCACTGCTTGCCTTGTTGCTGCGGCGCTTGAATGACTTTCCCCACATAACAACATTAGTCAAAACCATTTTTGTATTATTGGTTTTATCTGCCCTATTGTATTACCATGGCGTTCTTTAGTCAATACTCTGTTGACTATTGGATCATATGGCATACAGAAAAGTTTAAAATTCACTTATAATAAGAAACTAAATGATCTTGTTGATTCACCTTTTTAGATAGCTTGTAATGCTTATCGACTTTAAACATGTTCCATGTTGAAGGTTCGTGACGAAAATATAATCATCTCCTTAATTATTTGATTATTTCCACTCTAGTGCCACGTACAATGTATCGTTCGTGATATTTAGAGCGACATCTATGTCCTATTGCATATATAATGATAGCACGCCTTGTTATTGGCTCTGAACGGTGGATGCCGAAAGTGGTCTTTGCCTATAAAATCTATCAAACATAGGGACTACGGGCAGACTATGCGTGAAAACTGGAGGGGCTTGCACCTACAGGAGATTTATTAAACAAAACCAGGCGACCGAAAAAGGTGATGAATGAACGAACCATAGGCGCCGCGGCTGCGTTCACAATTCGCCCTCTGATAGGTGAGTCCGAGAATTTTCTGTGGCCGACAGCAACACAACCAACTGATGGACTGACCAGCCGTAGGCCGTGGCATTGGAAATCAACGACGGGCCTCAATCTCAGGCGTAAGCCAGTCCAAAGACGAGATCTGCAACCACTGCTTTTTTCCCCATTTCCAGGTGACCCAAGTGGGCAAATGGCGTGAGCACAACACTAGATCACTAGCACACTGCTGGGCAGCCATCGTTGGGAACTTTGTGATCGGATCTGTGCTGCCCCTTTCGACGCTGCACAGACGGGTGAACCCATTAATTCCATGAGCATACAGTATTAATCTACGGTTGATGATTTTACACCTTTGCGGCTAACCTCAAGATATATGTTTTTTTGGAGAAAAGAAACAAGTTGTTTTATACTCACTCTGTTGTTTTAAATTATAAGTCGTTTTGACATTTCTCGATAAATATTCGCTATATCTAGGATACGTATCAAAAGCTAACCTAGAAAAGCCAAATGTACTTATAATTTTTTTTGATCAAATGTACTTATAATTTGGAACGTGGAGAGTACATAATTTTTTTACTAGTAATATGAACTCGACGATTTCTCTGGTAGTTAACTATATCAGGATGCATATCGACTAGGAACACGAAACCAAGACAAGTCTGGCCACGAGTCATGACCAGGCTGCAAGAATCCAAGATGAGGCAATAGCCAGTGGATTTTAGCTTTCCTGTTTGCCAAAAACGACACAAACCACTTCATGATGGGACGAAAATTACTATGAGCCTACAGGGAGCCTGGATTGTGAAGACGAAGAGGGTGTTTGGATTCGGAGACTAAAGTCCTTATTACATTAGATGCTAATTAGGAGAACTAAATATGAACTAATTATAAAACTAATTGCAGAAGCCGTGGCTAATTCGCGAGACGAATCTATTAAGCCTAATTAATCTATCATTAGCGCATATATATACTGTAGCACAACGTTGTCAAATTATGGACTAATTAGGCTTAATAGATTCGTTTCGTAAATTTGTCTCAATCTATGCAATTGGTTTTATAATTAGTCTATATTTAATACTTTAAATTAGTGTCTAAACATCCGATATGACAGGAATTAAAGTTTAGTCCGTGGAACAAACACCCTTAAAGTATCCTGACCAAAGGAAGAATGCCCTAATCAGAGAGGAGACAACGAATCCTATCCCGTGCACATGCTTGACGCATTCCAGTGCGCTGCTAAACAGCGACCCCACTGCAGAATTTAGGTTCCGATTAGTTGGGTGCATGCATCTGCCAAATAAGCATCAGCGCCGACAATCTTCACCATTTTCTTGCTCACATCATTGTCCATCAGGATATCGCTTTCTTTTAGCCAAGGTTGCACAGGATATGAACAACTTGGTGCGTTCAGGCAAACGAGTAGTGTTTTTAAGTTCCTAGCTTGTGCTAGCCATGCTGCTCTGTGATAAACCATTCTTGAAATTGGAGCTACTAGTGTCATCTGATGCTAATACATACCGTTGCAAATGGTTTACGTACGTGTAGCTCTGAAGGACCGAGAAAGACGACCGGTGGATGGGTGAATGGAAGCCTAAACCAATTTTCTTTCGATTTCGGCCGTTGTCCTAACACTGCCCAACCAAATGCTCAGAACACAAACATTGACCGAACGACCTTTAAAAATTATGAATTTTTTTGGAGAGGCTTAAAACATTGTAACAGACATCTCCACCAAAAATCAGCTCCAATGGAGAAGGCTTGAAAACTGGCCTAGGCCAGTTTCCAAAATCAGCTCTAGCCGATTTCCAGATTTCAGCCCACGGAGGAGAAAAACTCAAAATCATATCCAACGATTTCGAAAAGACTTGAAACTTGGTGGAGAAATTGATAACACCAAAGAAAGGATCTCAACAAAAAATGAGCTCAATCGGAGCTAGTTGAAAAAACGGCTTAGCCCAGTTTCCCAAATTGGTTTAGGCTGGTTTTTTTTTTTTTTTTTTTGCAGATTGCAACATAATTCTCTCCGAGAAAAAATCGAACGAGCTCCGAAAAATCTCAAACTTTGCAAAGAGGATACCAAGGGTGTTTAGAAGAAAACACCCAAATTACACCCAGAAAAATCAAAAATCAACTCTGATCTATGAAATCCATTAAGAGAAGAGGGTTTTCTCAATTTTTCCTGCGAGTGGTGTATCTATGTGCTCGTGAGGAATCTGCCTAAACCACATGACATAGATGTTCCTCAGAGTTTCTGGCACGAATCCATCCTCTCAAAACATCCCCAAAACCGCAGGAACTTAAAAAACCAAAGAAATGGAGAAGGTAAGAGGAAAAACCAAATCGATTCGAACACAAGAACTTGCCCAAGAAATTTAGAGGAAAGATTGCTTTATTTCTCTATTGAACAAGGTCAGGACCTTTACCAAGTTACACAGAGACACAGGGACTTAGACTCTCATCTATGGATCTCTCTCAAGAATCTAGACATGAAACTGAAAACTAGAGACTAGGAAACCTAAAGTTGGAGAGATAGGCTGAGGAGCATCCAGCCTCTTATTTACAGAGCTATTACACAACCCTTAACATGCCCTTAGATATTTTGGCTCAACCACTTAACCCTAGTGGCAAAATGGTCCAACTTGAGATCCAAGCATCCGACGGCCACAGGCTCATTACGACAATGCTTCGCCTCGACGCAAGCATCGCGATGACACCACGTGCCGTCTCCCGTTTCTGCTTGAACTTGAATTAGGTTTTTGAGGCCCAAACCTAAAAACCATCTGCCGGTGGTTTTGAGGCCCAAACCATCAAACCCCTCTGGAGAAGCATATCCGCTACGTCTCTTCTATGATCTTGACACGTGTCACCGTTGTCCTCGACCGCCCGATCACCAAGTCCCCCAATGCCACCGCCTGACTTGGTCAACTGTTGTCTTGACTTGGTCAACAGGGTCTACTCCTCCTCATGTAGTCTTGCTTGTCGATGTCCCCAAGTGTCAGTCACCCACGGTCAGTCTACCGGACACCTTGGTCCCTCAGTCTAAGCCTCACATCCGTCCTTCACCGCTCTTAGTCCATCGGCATGACTCGTCTCTACTTGACCTTCTCAATGGTCATCGACCGTCTCTGTGCTCCACACCTGGACACCAACATAGCCAAGAGACATGTTGCACACACACTCACACCATGGTTAGTCTCCAAACTCAACCAAAGTCGACCATCTCTTAACAATCACTCATCACAACTCGACATACAAGGGCACATATCAACCTTGTGTTCGCAAGTTCTTAATTTTTTCCAGGAAATAGTGTCAAAATAGTACTTTTCTTATCGCCGTTTGGAAAATCTAAAACCTTACATCCTTTTGAAATGAATAATTTCTGATATAAAGACTCCATAGTTATACCTTCGCTTTTCTGGCTAGGATATTGAAGGAATAACTTGTTCTCAAGTTTTGGGCCGGGCATGCACCCCCATAGTCGTACTTCTACTGCATTTGTTGATGTCTATTGGCGTTCCTTGCATGGGCAATGGCTGGGTCGCTCATGAGACCTTGTCTCGTATAGCGATGTGACAATGGTGTTTGGTGTCGTGTATTCTCTCTGGAGGCATCGATGAGGTCGTGCCTCCATGGGTCCTCTGCGTGTTGCACGCTGTGTGCTGCATGCTCTCTGAGGTAGCTTGTAATGGTGAAGTAGGAGCTGCTTTGACATGAGATTCATCAAGTTTAGCAATAACACCATACGTTCGGACGACGTAGGGTGCAAGGTTAGTCGTGCATAGATACCCTTTGCTTCTAGCGCTGTTGTAGCAAGCTCGGCAACGATGATGTGTGATGAGCTGTGTCATTTGTTATCTTAATTTGTGTGTTGGTAAGTTGTTTTGGGTTGCTCAAATGAGCAGTTATAACTTTGGCTTTGGTTGGTTTTCAATAAACCTACACTTCATGGTTGTTAGGCCTACGAGTAGTTTTTTTATAAGGTGGGTCAATTATTTTGAACCCATAGTGAATCGCATGCTCATTTTTGAAGGTTGCGTTGAAAAATAAAAGAAATAGTTATTTGTTCCTAGAAGTCGATTTCTAGAGTGTTTTGTGTAGGTATGTACCCCTATAAACGTCTTGTTTATAGAGGTCTCTAGAGAACGATTTTGACGATGTGACAATTTGATCGATTATTGTCAGATATCTATACCTAGGTATCTGAGCCAAAAGATTAAAGAGCGTCACGTCGCCTCGTCCGATGGTTAAAAACACAACTACGGCGTCATCTGACTCCGAGGGCGAAGTTTCTGCCTCGTCCGACCCCAGGGGCCGGCCCATCTCGTCCGACATCAAGGACGAGGTTTACGCCTCGTCCGACCCCCAGGGGTCGGACCACGCCTCGTCCAACGCCGAGGACGAGGTTTACGCCTCGCCCGACCCCCGGGGGTCGGATTCCGTGTAGCCTGGCTCCTAGGGAGAGACTTCCGCCTTGCCCGATCCTTGGGGATCGGATCTGCTACCGAACCCAGGCAGTGGTCCTAGGGTAGGGCTCGAACCACTTCAACCACTACGGCATGGAAGCACACGCCCGAGAGCACGTCTCGGACGTGACGCATGCAACTGGCGATCGCATCGAGCCATACTGGAAAATCATGTCGCCCATCGCGTCAATAGGCCAGCACTGTGCTGCCAACTCCCTGCCTGACCACCATCCAACGTTAGTCAACCAGCGTCGGTCGACTAGCACTGTACCACTAGCCCCCCCTGCATGGCTTCTGTCAAGAGACCCCCTGACCATTCCGTCTGCTCGAACGGGAGACAGAGGACAAGGATAGCTCACGATGACCGCACGTAAGCCGCAGCGGCCAATAGGACCCCGGTACGACGCTGCTGCCACCACAATCTACAGGGTCAATGGGACCCACATGAAGAGGAGGACGATGCACCTCCGGGAGCCTTATTTCTTTTTCTTCTTTTTTCCTCTTCCCTACGGTTGTAACCCCTGCTTTCCCTTGACTTATAAAAGAGAAAGCAAGGCATCCCACTAAGGGATCGACTAAATGCACATCGATTAATCAAGCAAACACACCGCATCACACCAGAGACTTGGGAGCTACCTCCCTCTCTCGCCAGTTTGTATCCCCCTACTGCAAACTTAGTGCTAGTAACATGAGCAGCTTGAAACTGGACGTAGGGACATTCCGCCCAAACTAGTATAATCCTCGTGTCCTCTTAGCACACCATCCGGGTCAGACATGCAATATAAATATTTACTAGCCGGTGCTGATTTGAAACACCGATAGTTGACGCGCCAGGTAGGGGTCTTTTGCATGTTTTGACATCAACACCAGGCCTTGGATGGCCAATCGCAACGTTAGCTGGGACCCAGGTGCACACTTGTGTTTTGGGAACCTAGACTTCGTCACCACGATGGAGAGAGAGTTGGTGCGGCTTTCCGCCACCACACAACCCCTCCTCTTCATCGGCCTCGATGCAATCGCTGAGGCGCCTGAGGAGCTGTAGCTGCCTACAATGGAGGTCCGCACCCCTAGAAGCAACCAGCTCCTCAGCCTTGACTACGGAAGGCCGCGCGCCGTGAGTTCAGTGCACGCGCATCTCAAGCTCCACCGCGACGCACGTGACACCCCCGATGCTCGCGGACATGACACGCCCACAGAACAACCCAACGAGGATGTACCGGTCCGTCAGGCCCAACAGGGCGGCGGGCCACAAACCATGGTTCTAGTGCAAGAGCGTCTTGGCCTCCACCGCGATGCCCGTGACACCCTCGACGCCCGCAGGAGTGCCTGCGGCGACGCGGAGGAGGGAGCCAGCCATGGTTACCATCCACACTATGGTGGATGCTATGACAGCGGTGAGGACCGAAGCCCGAGACCCAACTTGATGGGAGCTCAGGCCCTCAGCCAACAGACCCTCAAGGGCAAGACAAAGCAGGACGAGGACACCGATGAAGGTGCCCCCAAGCCTCCCAATAGAAGGAAGAACAAGCGGCGATGCGGGAGCTTGCTAGCGGCCGACGCCGACCGCGCGGAGGGCCCAAAGCCTACGGAGGGCACCTCGAGCCACTTTGAGAAGTTGCTTGAAGGGCCATGTCTGAACCATGCTTTTCCCATCAAGCACCTATACAAGGACTGCGTTCTCTTGAGGCGGTTCTTGTCTGAAAGCTCTGGTAAGGGGGAGCATAGGATGGAGCCTTGCTAGACGAAGCGCGCGACATCGCCGCCTTCCACCTTGGCCAAATATGCAAGGACCGCCACAAGCTCCACCCGCCGTAGGAAGGACCATACGTCGTCATGGGGACGCTCCGGCCAGGCGCCTATGAGCTCAAGACCATCGACGATGAGGTCTTTGTCAACATTTGTAACATCAACCAGCTATGTCACTTTTACCCTTAATAAACGCACATTTTCTCTTATTATTAGTTTCGCTGTTGAACACCCCGATCTTCTGTGACATCCGACCCTAGCAAACAACGGGGGGTTGGGCTTCACTCGAGGACTAATAAGAACACATCTACCAGTTAGATAATCTCTACGTCTGACCCCTTCTCATGATTAAGACCCAAAAGCGAAGTTTACGAAAATAAATCTTGAGTAAAACTGGTCGGACTGCAAGAAACCTACGCCCCAGCGGCAACGGCGCCTTTGCTCACCAGCGTAATCAGAATTTCTTTTTCACACCCCGGGCTTTTTTGGCCTTAGCTGTGGGAAGGGATAGTACGCTTTAAAAATCTATCTGCCTAGCAAACATTCTCAGTACCCGACCCCCCTTCACATTAAGACCTACAGGCTAGGTTTGTGGGAACAAACTCTGAGTATAACTAAACGAGCTTCAGGAAACCTATGCCCTAGCGGCTACGGTGTCCTTGCTCACCAGCATGATTAGAATTGGCTCGCCCGCATCCCGAGCTTTTATGGCCTTAACGACAAAAAGGGTCGGAATGCACTAACCTAAAAAGCTATTCGCTATAACGAAATTTAAGAGCTTGTCCATTTATTACAAGTTCTCCACCTGGCTTATCTGCCTAACTAAATTCTTACACGGGATGTCCTCATCCTCTATCTCCATGGGAAAACCTTGTCCCAGCAAGTAACACAAGTCAATTGGACGGCCTGACTGACATCGTGAAATGAGTAGGGTGCAGCGGGATGCCCCGTGCAGGTCGTGCTGACCCCGTTGCGAACAACGGACCCGGATCCCGCTCAATCATACCCGGTAAGAGCTTCCTGAACCCATCACTTTTATCATCGAAGTAAATCCCATACCTAGGTCAATCGAATGACTCCAGGAAGCTGCCAAGAGATGAGCGCATGCCAATCCAAATCTTCCCCGTGAAGGATTTGACGAATGGCGGTTCACCTTCAAAGGCAATGGGCTGCCACAGGTAAGTGGGATACGGAGCTGAAAACGCTCCTACGGCCCATTAACGCCTAGGAGTTCAAAGGCTGGCCCACTAGTGGGTTCACAGCCACTCTAGGGCACCTTAGAGTGAGGGGAGGTTAAGGGCGGGCCTGCTAGCGGCTAGTACCCAAAGTGCGCGAAGTGCCATGGGCATCCCGACCCTCGTTTTGAGTCTTGGATGATGCGAGGTCCATGGTTTTTCTCCAAAAGGAAGGCATCGAGCCCTCAGACCGGTCGAACGGATCTGGGAACTATATGGACCGGCCACCAAGAATCTAGAGTCAGTCACTAGCTGACCTTGAACCGGACACCCATGAAGGGGATGCCGGGGCTCCACTCAAACAAGCCCATTAACAACTCACCAAGCACCGTGCTTCGTCCAGCGCGGAAAGCACGGCATGGCTCAACACCTCTGTTCTAGCGAATGGATGTGTGAGGGACAACGATCACAAGACGAACTGACCCCCTGACCGAACCCCTGCTACGCGTAGGGGCTCGAGGGTTCGGCATCGCAAAGAGACTGAACACACGGTCGCATACAGACAACGATTCATCCACGGTTGCGGAAACCATAGACAGAGCAACAATCGCAAAGTCGAGCCGACCCTTGATCGAACCCCCGCTACGTACGAGGGCTCAAGAAAAGTTGAACTCGCAAGGCGACCGAACGCACGGTCATAGAATGATAGCTTGGATCCTAGGGAGGGAGTACGTACGAAAACAAGAGACGTTTTTTCCTACTAATCTCGCTATCCTCTCCATGATCTTTAGTGACACCTGACCCCAGCAACGGCAAAGGGTCAGATCTCACTCGGGGGCTGATAAAGGGTATAAATGCACCCTTTCTAAAAAAGTCGCCGCGTCTGACCTCCTCCTCATGTTAAATCTAGTGAAAAGGTTTGTGGAAACAAACATTTGAGCATGGTTGGTTGAACTACGAGAAACCTATGCCCTTGTGGCCACAGCACTCTTACTCACTAGTGAGATCAGAATCTCCCTCCAATGCCTCGGGCCCCGTGGTCTTAACAAACGGAAAGGGTCAGAACACACGAACCCCCTTTTCACACATAAAAGGGAAGAAAAACAAACTTAGTCAAATAAAACAAAATGATAAGTTTGTGCGATAATGCAGAAGGGTTGGAGCTTGTCGGTTTTTACATGAACGATTACTCAAACTATCTGACTAACTAAACCATCTGAGGTAGAACGGTGTCTTCCATTTTGTCCGCCAGGTCCCACAAAAGAGGAGCCACCACCGCCTCTATCTCATCTAGCTCGACGTCAGTATAGACAGGCGCAAAGCCGAGGCTCATCATCTCCAGGTCGATGTTATCCCCGTAATGAGAACGAGCAATCGCGAAGGATTGATGAACCCCGGTGCGAAGGGCATCCCTCTCGAGCTGGCGCACCCGCGCCATGATTTCGACGGCACGGGCCGCAAGCAAACTGGTCCCCTCTGACTGCACCACCTCTAGGTCATCATAGACCACTCTGAGGGTGGTGCTCAGGACACTAAGCTCATCGCTCTCCGCTTGAAGGTTCCTCCTCGCCTCGGCAAGCTCCATGGCTAGCCCGGCAGAGACGTCCTCAGCCTCTAGCCTCCGGGTCATCATGGTTCCAAGCTCGGCCTATAGGGAGCCGATCTTCTACCGTGCCTCATCACGCTCTCAGACGGCCTGGTCATGCTCCTCGTGGGCCGTGCCTCACTCTAAGTGAAATCTCCCCACGATTTTGAGCAGCTCGTCCCGCTCCTTGCGTAGCCGGGCAGTCGCCTCGGCATCTAGATTCACCCTCTGCTCTAGGACCGCGAACCTCTCCTTGGCTCCCAGCTTCAGCTCCTGCTCCTTCTTGGCCTCGGCCAGAAGGTCAAGGATCCACTGGTGGGTCTTGGCATCCCTCTGAAGCAGCTCATCACGCTCCCTCCTGACTCTAGCGGCCTCCTCCTCATCTCACCGCACCCTTGCTGATAGGGCCTCAAACACCCTCTTGGTCTCCTCCTCTTGTCGATGGGCCTCGGCCTCCCGTAGTCGAAGACTATCTGCCTCCTCGACGAGGGGAGTCAGCATAGACACCCTCTTTTGGGTAGCAACGAGTTGAGCGGTTACATCCTCGTGTAGCTGGGCCCCTTCAATGAGGTGGTCCTAGTTCTCCTTCTGCTCGTGAAGGAACCAGGATTTCTCCCGGCTACGAGCGATAAGGGACTGGAAAAAGATGATGGTTAGAACACAAAATTACATGAAGAAAGCGGAAGGCGAGAGGCAAGATCAAGTGAATAACCGTCCAGTGGGAACGACGATGTCACACAGGGCGCCTCTGGCATGGTTTAAGGCTTCTAGCTCTCCCGCTCCATGCTCTCAGTTGCATCATCGAGGGTAAGGAGTGTTGATGTCGAGTCTTCAAGATTCGTCCACCAAAGCTAGGGCTCATCCCGTGCGGTCGAACGGCTGCCCCCCCCCCCCTCGATGTCAGGGCCAGGGATGATCCCTCGCCGGTCCTCTCTGCCACCACCATGATGTCCGAGGACCCCTCGTCCATGGTCCCCTCCATCCGGCCACCGTTAGGTGTAGTCGCTTGGGCCATCGGTGGCACAGGTTGCAACGCTCCCTTGGGCGCCGCTATGGTTGCGTTCGACTATGACCTGCCAGTCGCAGCCGCTACCACCTCTGCCTGCGTCGGTGGGGCCTTGACTGCCTGTGTCACACCCACTTTGGCAGATGCTAATAGTACAGAAGGCAGCTCCGTGCACCCCATCATCGACAGCGGTATTGCCTCCACCGTTGGCTGCTCGACGACAACCGAGGGTGTCCCTTGAGCCCCTGTGCCCGCTTGCCCCACCGAAGGCACAAGCGTCACCATGGGCAGAGCCTGATCGGCCGGTGATGCGGTCACACCAGCACCGCTACCGCTTGAAATAGGCACGATGCCATCCAACAGCTACTATCCCGCTTGAAGGGCTATGCCCCTCTTTCGCCCTAGCGTCAAAGGATCATGTCGCTTCACGATGCTGCAAAGAAAGAAAAGCATAAGTCACGATGAAAATAGAGAAAAACAGAGGAGATGGTGACTTACATTGGTGCTGTTGGGTGGTGGATACGTTTGGGGGTGAACCCCCAGACCCCTGCTCCACCACGTCGGGGCGGGGCTGCTTTGGGCCTGCTCCCTACTCCTAGGCAGAGGGACTCGCTCATCTTGCACCTTGGGGCATGATGGCAGAGCCACCCACCTCCACCGACACCTTGGGCGCGACGGCACATCCGCCCACCCCTATTGTCTCCTGAGGCAGGCCAATGGTCCAGCCCGTCTCCGCCGGCCCCGCGGATGCACCTTCCCTTCCATGAAACGGGAAGGGCCCCGACTCCTACAAGAAGGAGCAGATACTTGTTAGCACACCCTCACTCTCTAGGCCATCACGCTCGGTGTCGTCGACTACCTCATCGCCGTCTTCATCATCATCATCGTTGTCACTTTTAGTGTCCTCCCCTCGCTCCTGCACCCATAGTTTCAATTGCATCTTCTTCCTCTCGTCCTCCTTCGCCTTCCTCTACCACTCGGCCTCAGCATGATTCGCCACCCCCATGGACGGATCCCTTGGCAGCGGTGCTAGGAGATCCGTAAGGATGAGGTTCCTTGGCTAGTCCCCCCACCTCATTGTTAGTATCAAGAGGTCGGGAGATCAATGGAAGAGGAGGCATGAGGAAAGGAAACTTACGAAGATGATGTAACCCAGTTCTGGCCGCATCGGAGGGTGCCCTGGCATCGGGTACATGAAATCAAGGGGTATGCCCATGTCATCCCACGAAGGATCCATCGCTTCCTTGATGCACTGCATGACCTCAGAGGAGGACAGCACTCCCTCGGCCAGCACCGTCCCGATGAAGGATGCCTCAGGCGCCATCGTATACAACGCAAGCGCGCACCTCATCAGCGGCGCCACCCTCCTCGCATGGTAGGCCTCGATAATGCCTAACCCCTTTAGGCCCCTCTCCTTCAAGATACAGATGGCGGCAAGGTGGTCCTGAATCTTCTTCTTATCCTTCTCTGGAACACCCCACTTCCACAAATTTGGGGGCTCTTCGATTAGGCGCTCGATGAACTCTGGTAGGGGGGCGGCAGCGGCATCCTTGAGATAGAACCAATGCGAATGCCACCCCTTGTTGAAGGTCGACAGCCGCATCAATAGGTACTCGTCGACCCGGTTGTTTCGAAGATGGATGCCAACGCATCCCATTGGCGTATTCATCTCGTACTTCTTCTCCCTTTTCTTCTAGAGGGTAACGGCGAAGAGAACGGTCCTGCAAAAAGCACCAATGTCATGACAAAATCTAGGAACACAATTAAAGAATGAAGAAGTTGTTAACTCACATCAACGCCATCACCTGAGGTTCTTTTGGGGGCTAGCCGCTCGACTCCGACTCCGCCACGTTGATGATTGGCCGCTTTGATTCCTCGGTGGGGTCGGTCAGAACGGGGTGGACTTGCTCTGCCAACCTTAGGGGCGCATCCTCCCCCGTTGATCATGGAGGCGCATTGGGGTCGATCGGAGCAGGGCGGACTTGCTCCACCAACCTCAGGGGCGCGTCCTCCCCCATCAATCTTGGAGGCATGTCCTCCTCGGTTCGCGCTGGGGCGTGCTGTGGAATAAGGGTCAAGTTGACCCACCCCGTGTCAGCCTGCTCGTCCTCAAGCGCCAGCACTCCCCATGCAATATTGGGATCCTCCTCCTCTTCCTCCTCATCATCGCTACTCTCCCCCGAGCATTGCCGACGCCTCCCATGCTAGAGCTTCTCTCGCTCCTTCTTCGCCTTCTTCCAATCCTTCTTTGCCTTCACTGCCTCAGCCACGGCATAGTTCACCGCCCTCCGCGCCATGTCCTCTAGTAGTGGCGGGTCGAAGTTACAAGCGATGAGGCCGGGCTACAAATCCCGACGGTTAGAATTTAAGAATAGAGGAGGCTCGGCCAAGAAAAGAAACTCAAAGAAGGCTTACCAGTTCGATGAAACCCGCGTTCGGCCGCATCGTGGGATGCCCTAAAACTGAGTACACTAGGGCGAGATCCATCAACAGATCCATCAAGAACTCCATCGCCTCCTTGAGGCACTGCGCCATTTCACCGATGCTGAGAGCCTCACCGGTGACCATCATAGTCCTCTCGGGCATGGAGTCTAGCGTCATCTTATACATCAGGAGGGCACACACCATCAGCAATGCTAGCCTCCTAAAGTGGTATGCTCTGATGACGCCAGTCCCGCAAAAGTCACGATGCTTTAGAGTCACGAGGGCCTTGAGCAAGTCACCGAGCCTCTTCTGCTCCTTCTTGATGCAGCCGGTGAAGATTGATAGAGGGGTGGCATCATCATTCTTCAGGTAGAACCAGAGCTTATACCACCTTTTGTTGGACTTCGACAAGGGGATGGACATATACTTTGACACCTGGTTGCCCCATAGACGGATGCTCGTGCACCCCATTAGCACCACTAGGTCTGGCTTCTTCTTCTCCTTCTTCTGTAGCTCGACGGCGAAGAAGTACTTCCATAGTTTGAAGTGGGTCTCGATCCCTAGATACCCCTCGCAAAGGGCGACGAAGGCTAAGATGTGCTGAATCCCATTGGGATTCAGATGTTGTAGCTCTAGTTTGTAGTAGTGCAACAGCCCTCGGAAGAATCGGTGGGGAGGAGTCACGAAGCCCCACTCATGGAAGGGGATGAAGGAGACAATGTAGCCATCAGGAGGCGATGGCACATCCTCGCCACCAGGTATGATCCACTCATTCGCTGTGGTCCTTGCGCAGAGAAGGCCCTTCTTGACCAGACCCTCCATGCGCACGTAGAGAACATTGGAACGAGGCCATGGCTCCATCGAGGAATGAGGATGGCAAGGCAGGAGATCCAGTGGCGGTGTAGGGCTAGAGAATGAGAACTTCACCGGCGGCGAAGTGGAAAAAGGAAAACAAAGGCTGGGATACGGGGGCAAAAGGCAGAAAGATTGGAAGGGCAAAGGATGCGGCTGTGCGTACAGAGGCTGGGGAGAAACCGCTTCATTTATAAGGTAAGGGTGGAATGGGCAAGGGGCGAACCATCTACCTAAATTAATGCGCCACATGCCCCGCTAGATTTGTTTCCTTCGGTGCTCAAGCCCTCATTATTTTTTGTAGCATCAGTCGCCTCGCCGCCTCGAGAGACGAGCGCATGCCTATCCCAATCTTCCTCACAAAGGATCCGCTAGGCGATGGTTCGACTTCAAAGACCATGGGCCGTCGTAGGTAAGAGGGATATGGAGCTGAAAACACTCCTATGACCCATTAATGCTTAGGAGTTCAAAGGCTGGCCCACTAGTGGGTTCACGGCTGCTCTAGGGCACCTTGGAGTGAGGGAAGGTTAAGGGCTGGCCCGCTAGCGGCCAGTACCCAAAGCATGCGAAGCGCCATGGGCTTCCCGACCCTCGTTTTGAGTCTTGGATGATGCAAGGTCCATGGTTTTTCTCCGAAAGAAAGGCATTGAGCCCTCGGACTGGTCGAACAGATCCGAGAACTATATGAACCAGCCACCAAGAATCTAGAGTCAGTCACCAGCTGACCTCGAACCGGGCCCCCATGAAGGGGATTCCAAGGCTCCACTGGAACAAGCCCGTTAACAACACACCGAGCACCGTGCTCCGTCCAGCGAGGAAAGCATGGCCCGGCTCAGCCCCTTCGTTCTAGCGAATGAACGCATGAGGGGTGACGATCACAGGACGAACTGACCACTCGATCGGATCCCTACTACACGTGGGGGCTCGAGGGCTCAGCATCACAAGGAGACTGAATGCATAGTCATAGACAAACAACGAGTGTCATACACAACTTGCCATCCTACAAAACGACAATAACAAACAATACTCCCGTGTGCCCCTAAAACAACGGACCGCAAAAAGCCTTTGCAGGAGTGTCTCACTCCTCCAAAGGCTCGGGGGCTACTGTCGAATATCTATACCCGGGTATCCAAGCCAAAAGATTAAAGAGCGTCACGTCAGCTCGTTCGACGATTAAAAACACAACTACGGCCTTGTCCGACTCCGAGGGCAAAGTTTCTACCTTGTCCACCCCCCAGGGGCCGGCCCCATCTCGTCCGACACCAAGGATGAGGTTTCCACCTCGTTCGACCCCCAGGGGCTAGACCACACCTCGTCTGACACTGAGGACGAGGTTTACACCTTGTTCGACCCTCGGGGGTCAGATTTCGTCTCGCCTGGCTCCCAGGGAGAGACTTTCACCTCGCCCGATCCTTGGGGATCGAATCTGCTACTGGACCTAGGTAGTGGTCCTAGGGTAGGGCTCGAACCACTTCAACCACTATGGCATGGAAGCACACGCCTGGGAGCACGTCTCGGACACGTCCTGATGCAACTAGTGGTCGCATCAGGCCATGCTGGGAGAATCATGTCGCCCATCGCATCAATAGGCCAGCACTATGCTGCCAACTCCCTGCCTGACCACCATCCAACGTCAGTCAACTAGTGTCAGTTGACTGGCACTGTACCGCTAGTCCCCCCCCCCCCCGCATGGCTTCTATCAAGAGACCCCCTGACCATTCCGTCCGCTCGAACGAGGCAGAGGACAAGGATAGCTCATGACGCCTGCACATAAGCCGCAATGGCCAACAAGACCCCGGTACGACACCACTGCCACCATGATCTATAGGGTCAATGGGACCCACGCGAAGAGGAGGACGGTGCACCTCTGGGAGCCTTATTTCTTTTTCTTCTTTTTTCCTCTTCCCTTCGGTTGTAATCCCTGCTTTCCGTTGACCTATAAAAGAGAAAGTAGGGCGTCCCACTAAGGGATCGACTGGTTGCACATCGATTAATCGAGCAAACACACTGCATCACACTAGAGACTTGGGAGCTACCTCCCTCTCTCGCCAGTTTGTATCCCCTACTGCAAACTCAGTGCTAGTAACACGAGCAGCTCGAAACTAGACGTAGGGACATTCCGCCTGAACCAGTATAATCCTCGTGTCCTCTTAGCACACCATCCGGGTCAAACACGTAATATACAAATTTACTAGCTGGTGCTTACTCAAAACACCGACAATTATATAGTAGTGTCTGCGTGACTAACAGCGTGAGCACTCAATTAGAACATCCAAGATGAGTACGTCCATGGCCAAACCAAACCGAGATGACAAACTAACTTGACTTCATTCATTCGTTCCTTGGTGGTTTGACAATTAAGAGGGTGTTTGGTTCTACCTCCTAAACTTTAGTCAATGTCCCATCGGATGTTTGGACACATGCATGGAGTATTAAATATAGACTATTTACGAAACTCAATGCATAGACCGAGACTAATTTGTGAGACTATTTACACCAAAATTTGAGAGAAAGAACGCGGGAACTCATAGGCTTCCAAGATTGTGCCAATCAAGGAGGATCGATGTCAGCCGATTCAGATACGACTCTAGAATTGGGTCTCTTGGGATGACGTCAACGGATAGCGACGATGAACTACGGTTGGCGCTAGGGAACTACATATTGGACTCTGCAAAAAGGAAAAGATTAGAGTCCAAGTTATCTTAAATTAGGAATATTTACGTTTATGCCAAGGAATGTAACGAATCATGCTCGAGTAGGATTCATGTTTAGACTCCGGGTATAAATATCAGACCCCGACTATTGAAAGAAGACATCAATCAATCCAATATACAAGTTATTTAATTTTTTAGCTCTAGCCACCCCTTAGGAGTAGGAGTAGAGTAGATCTCGGTGAGTTCTTCAGCAAGTATGGCTGCATCGATCCGATCGACGTCCGCTGCTTGTTGTAAGTACCGTCATGGCTTATACCTCTGTCCGTACGGCTGCATCGATCCGGTCAACCTCCACTACAACTCTGGTATAAGTTAGTTATCGATTCTTGCCTAGTTCAAGTATGGCTGCATTGATCCGGTCGACCCCCACTGCATGAACTAGATCAAGGTCAAGTTATCGGCTCAACCTTAGGATGATAGTCTTTGGTAGATTCATTAAGTTACCGATATTGTTTATTGCTTTTATTATTTATCTAATTACAGCAATATCACTCTGCCCGATTGGGATTGATCTAGATCGGCCTTATATCTTGTTTAGCCCATCATTTTCTAACCTTAAATTGATCTAATCTACACCTTAAATGATGAGTTATGTTTTATCGACTGTTTTATGTCAATCCTGATCGTGCATAGCGTGCGGTTAAGGCGTGTTGCGTCTTGAGTAGATTTATTGGCTAGCAAGAACCGTTCCATGGCCTGTTATCATAGCCTATGTGATTCTGCCTCACACCCTACTATTAGCACTGTGGAGTGGGGACCGTTATCTGGTAGATTTATTGCTGATAAGGCATGACTTTAACTGTGCGCTATGCCTGAATCGACTGTTTTAGCCGATATCGAGCGCTTTCTCAAATAGTTTGCATCACAAGACCATTGAAGTAAAGATATGTTGAAAGATATGTTAGCCCTATGATCTTATTATTGTATTACGGCCTACATGATTCTGTCTCATGCCCCACTGATATTAGTAATGAGTTAGGGTCATTGAATCTATTGTTATTTCTACAGCCTGCATGATTCTTCCTCATGCCCCACTGGTCATAGTGATGGATGAGATCTAACATGTTCATTAGATTTATCTTTATTAAATGGTTAAGTGATGTTGAATTGTTTTTTTATATGAAAAGGGGTTTGGTTACTTATAATCATTGGCTCAGCACAAACCGATCATTGTTGATATCTTATTGCCATTGATTAATATCTGTTCGATTAATAATATTTGCCCTGAATGATAACCGATTCTTCTTATACAACCCAATGAGCTTTAATCGATTTATTCTCATGAATATGCTGGAATCGACTATTTAGTCAATCTCCTTTCATATCGGCTCTCATAGCCACACATTCGAGACTGTCTGGCAACACCGGCAAGTTCCGCCCTTAATTACTGATGAACTTTCTCTCCTTGTCAATTATAGGGTCAAATTGATTGGCACGTCTCAGGAGGAGTGCACAGGATCGACCACCGCTGCGCTGAAGCTAGGTGGATCTATAGCTCCATCGAGCAGACCCTTCTGGCTTGCTACGTGTGTCCTCGACATGGGACGGAAATTCTATGTCGACACACGTTTCTGGCATGCCCGGTGGGACACCACAATCATCATGGTGGTTCACAACAACAATGGCATCCTTATGCTACATTATGAAAGTCTACCTGATGGAGATAAGGGTATCATCAGCAAAGCTATAGAAGAGTTTTAGAACAAATGTTTGTTGTCCTACACCAAAACACGTGACAACATAATTGTTCAGAAATTTCCACTACCAAGAGTTTTGTTACACAGGCAGACAGACATAACTAAAGCTGAATATAGGTGTTTCTTTAAAGAAGTTGTGGACAAATCTATTCGTGATGCCATATCAAGCCATAACGAAGCTTTTGTGGACGTATTCCACAACGCCATGAAGGAGGCGATTCATGGATTTCCAGTTGGTCAAGGCGGACCGGCTTATTACGACATTCTAGATCCGTCGACCCAGGGGACCAATCAAGTTGGTACCAGCCATCAAGAAGCAGCATTGGCTGGTAGTGGTGATGTCCAGACAGTTCAGGGTTCATCTGAACAAACTCAAGGAACTACTGCAAATCAAACATAGTACCATCCTGGACCACCAGTACAGCATGTGCAATAGCTGGTGGGGCAAAGTCAAAACTAGGTGATCAATTTTGGCACATTAGGCCACATACCATCGTTGGCTCAAAAAATAGCACCATTAGTTCAAAGGATTCATAGAGATATAGATCCTTATATCTATAATCAGAGACTTCAAGTAGCAAGCCAGCAAAGGACCCAGCAGATTGAGATTCCACAAGGGTATCACTATGGCACAGATTATAACACCCTCCACATGATACCAAATCTTGGATATCAAGGCACGCGGGATTTCAATCCATAGATGGGTCAGCAGGTGCAGAGGAATCCAAATCCGCAAGCTGATGAATTATTACTGAGGGTGACTGAGATGATGAAGAATCAGTTCGATCTGAAGCCAAAAGGGCTGACCTTTTCGTACAAATGCCCATATCCAGAATGGTATGATTTGGTCGCTCTTCCAACGAATTATAGGCTCCCAGAATTCGTCAAGTTCACTGGCCAAGACAGTACAAGAATGATAGAACATATCAGTCAGTATTTTACACAATTGGGCGAAGCGTGAGTCGAGGATGCCCAACGAGTTCATTTCTTCTCTCTGTCCTTATCAGGGCCAGCTTTGACTTGGTTTTCATCATTGCCAGTCAATTCTATTGCCAATTGGGCTGACCTAGAGAAGAAGTTTCATACATATTTTTACACTGGGACTAGAAAAAGAAGATTACCGATCTGACAACTATAAGACAGAAGACTAATGAATCAGGCACTGAATTTCTTCAGAGGTTCCGAGAAACCAAAAACTTGTGCTTCTCCTTAAACTTGGCCGATGATCAACTAGCTACTTTAGTTGTTCAAGGAATGCTGCCAATGTGGAAAGAAAAGCTACTGGGACAAGAATTTGACAACTTGGGACAATTGGCTCAACGAGTAGCAGCGCTCAATAGCCAATTCCAACGCATGCGCAGAAATACCCGGT
Source organism: Miscanthus floridulus (assembly GCF_019320115.1). NCBI lineage: Eukaryota > Viridiplantae > Streptophyta > Magnoliopsida > Poales > Poaceae > Miscanthus > Miscanthus floridulus. The sequence goes on from NC_089589.1 coordinate 66,407,259, forward strand.
TCTAGAAGAGTACCACAGTAGCCGAAGCTTATGATCCATACTCAGTTGATGACGATTATGAAGATGAGGAAGAAGAGGTTGCTGCGGCTGAATGGAATTGGGGCAAGAAAACAGTAATGGTGCCAAATCCTTGGGGAAGCGGAGTCGAGGAGAGCTATGACTTCGATGTCACCAAATCAGATAAGCTCTTCGATTTCTTGCTGGAGAAAGGACAGATCAAGTTACCCGATGGTCATGTCATGTTGCCCCCTGATCAGTTGAAGAATAAGAAGTTCTCCATGTTCCATAATGCTACTTCCCATTCCACTAATGAATGCAGAATCTTCAGGCAGCATATATAGAGAGCTATTCAGCAGGGAAAGCACAAATTTGATACGCATCGGAAAATGAAAGTCGGTGATAATCCTTTCCTAGGAGATCAAAACATGGTTGATGTTGGGTTATTTAAAGGAAAAACCAAGGTCCTAATATCAACCAAATCAAAAGAAGCTAGAACAGTTGATCCCAAGATGCAAATATCAGCTGATGAGTGCAAAGAGATTAGAAGATGTCGTGCCGAGCAGAAGAGCCAATATGAGTAGGGGAGGACGTCAAAAGCAGAGACGACAAAGCCACGGGTCACATCTCAGATTCTGTTGAATAAATGGCAGTAGCAGAAGGAAAAGGATTATCAGTGTTGGTTAAAAGATTAAGCGTACCAGCATCAACTGAGACAAGAGAGGTATGAGAGGGAACATGCCAAATTACATTGGAATTGTCCTTTCTTTAGACATTGCTGGAATGAAGGTTTGAAATTACCTACTAGAAATGAATGTCCAAAATGCAGCAATCAATATCGGGAGTATAGGCAGTCTCAAACCAACTGCTGGTCTATCCATGATCAAGATGCATATCATCATAATAACATGGATCGGTGCTTAAAAAATAAAAGTGTTCATGATCGGCTTGGAAAAAGAGTCGTTGATCAAAACTGGGCTGATCATGAAGAGGGAGGCACTGAAAGAAGACACAAGTGGTAGGAAGGCTAGTGGTGCCCAGGAGGTTTAACAAGAAGCCAGAAGAGAAGGGTGCAATGCCTAAGGAATAAAGAGATGCAACAGGCTCAGGCATCTGGTAAGACTCAAGTGTGGCGTACCAAGCAAATAGCCGATAGAAAGCAACCATAGGCTAATATCCAAATGGCTTTTCTGTTTCCATCGGAATTCACAACTTCCAAAAATCAAGAAGTTTACTCAGATTTTGATGAATCAGAGTATGAGGAGATGGTTGCCAAGTTGACGGTTGTACAACAAGCAATATTTGACAAACCAGTCAAACATCAGCACTTAAAGGCATTATATATGAAAGGTCTTGTCGATGGGAAGCCAATGAACAAGATGTTAGTGGACGGAGGTGCTTCTATCAATCTTATGCCTTACACTACTTTTCAAAAACTTGGCAAAGGACCAGAAGATCTGATGGAGACTAACATGATGCTTAAGGATTTCAGAGGTAATATGTCTAAGACTCGGGGGGGCAATAAATGTTGAACTAACAATTGGAAGCAAGACTCTGCTCACTGCATTCTTCGTCATCAATGGGAAAGGGTCTTATAGTTTGCTCCTAGGTGGAGATTGGATTCATGTGAATTGCTGCATACTATCAACCATACATCAGTGTTTGATCAATGGCATGGAGATGACGTCGAACTGGTTCGCGCTGATAAGTCCATGAGCATCGCAATAGTCGATCCGGTCTTTTGGGAACTAGGAGACTTCGAATGTTTTTCTGGTAAGTCATGGGAAAGAGGCTTCATTAAGATCAGCAATGAAAGTCAACAGCCGATGCAAGCGATTGGCTCTAAAAGCTTGTTTTAGTAGAAAAATCATGACTTCACGTCGACCGTTGGATTAAAAGAAAAAAAAGCATTGAGTCTTGAAAATGAGTTTAGGCCGACGTATGTGAATGCTGAGTCAAAGTGTAAGTGCGATTTAGAGTTAATGGATTTCTTAAAAAAGATTTGTTTCGCTTAATAGGATGCTCGACCTGGGTTGATTAATCGTTCGACTTTTGATACGAAAGGTTCTGTGGTACATTATCTTGACACCCGGTCAACATTTGATAGCCGATTTGTTCTCAGCTCTAATAGCTAGTACCAGAAAGGTATCGCCTCTAGTTCAAAAAAACAAAATTCTTCAAAGACAATAAAAGTCGATACGATATGTATCGCCTATAGAGCAAAAAACAAAAGATAAAAATAGTCATACGCAAGAGCATTGTACTGAGGTACATTCACGGAAAGAACATGAGTCTTTGTTCATTGGATGACCCTAGATACAATCTAACCAAAGATCTTGTTCACCACATCCTGGGCGGATGTGATGTCTACTATGGCCTCCGCTGCCATGACAAATTCTTTGAGCAGGTCCTCATGCTCCTCAGGGTCGTCCCACTGGGAAACCAGTCTCCATGGCGTGGAGCTCGTACCCAGTCTAGACTTGTGCCACGGTCAGCGCCACCGCCGCACCATGATGAACGCCATGGAGGGCAATTTCCTGAATGCGGACTAGGGCGTCTTGGAGATGAGTGTCGATAGGGGAACCCTGGGCATTGACAGCGTCTACAGCCATGTTCGCCATCAGGTGGAGAGATTCCAACTACATTGTCAGGGCTGACAATCACAAAAACAAGAAGACTATCAGGATGAAGATAATGGAAGTCGAAGTAAAAAGTCTTCATGGAGTTCATCTTACCCGCCACCGTTGTCGCAGAACCGACCAATTTATAAGAATACAAGTATAATGGCAATCCGCAAGCGGTCGCACTGTCATACTTGAACTCATATAAACCCGGTAGTCCGTCGAGTACCACGACGGGTCTCGATAAACGATTTACAACAACCAAGATCGTACAGGATTCAACATACATGCCACATATTACATACGGTTCGCAGATACTTTTCATCATCAGAGTACGAATAAAAAGTTATTACAAACTGAGTTTGGTAAACAAAGCGGAAGCAAATAAGTTCGAAGATAAAGTTTCCAACATAGTTTGATACAGTGCCAAGCCAGATCACGGTCCACAAAAGCAAAGATAGGAATTACTAAAGAAGCCTGCCCAAGGCTTACTCCTCATCCACAGCGGGATAGAAGCAACTCTTGCAATAACCATGATACACAGTGCCATCTGCAACAATGGGAAAATAAACCCTGAGTACGAGAAGGTACTCAGCTAGACTTACCCGTCATGAACCAGAAATAAAATGACTCCAAGGATTATGCAAGGCTGTATAAGTGGACGTAACTTGACAACATTTTGCGAAAAAGGCAATTAACCGTTGTACAATTGTGATTCTTTTATCAAGTTAATTATAACTATCCATTTCTAGATTAGCAACTATCCTATGCCAAACATGTGATATATTATTTAGAATCATACAATAGTAACCATAGCAAGGTATTGTAATTCCATATTCATCTGAACCATCATGTTTCATAATATAGTTGCTACGATGTTGGGACTAGCCAAGTTTCTCACTATCCGGGAGAGACGGCGATTCGAATCGATTTCAACCAGCTGGGAATTTATTCCTAACACAAACCCAGATCTATCAGCCACGATAGTCTTAGGTCACCTTTGGTACAACTCAGGTACACATTTCGCGGGTCCGTACCGCGCTGCACAATCTGGAACACCAGATGCCAGGATGCTCAGGCCAAGCCTGCCCTTGGGCTCAGTCTGATCGTTCCCCGGAAGGAGCGCACAACAGAACGGTTCCCGGCCTGAGTTGAATTACTCGGCTTCGCGGTCGGAACGAGTTATCCGGCCAGCTAAGTGAGAGGCATGCGTTCAATCTTGTCAGAAGCGCCAACAACGGTACGGTCCTTAATCGACACAGACAGGGATAAATCCACACCCAAGACCTCCATGTCTTGTTGCTTCTCTATCGACTTCCCGTCCGGTCTCAATTTATTTTTTACCACATGGTTCTGTTCCACGATAGCAGATATAGCCAACCGTGCTCCGGTATCCACCTATCTCTCGCAGGTGACAGGACATCACCCGACTTCTACCGGTCTAAGCATGGCTAAGCATATATTCGATCCTGGACCTATACCGGTTAAAGGGTTAATATCTGGACAAGGAATGTACATGCATCAAGTGGTTTCATTCAACTCTTATACCTAATGCATCAATCATAAATACGTAAGTAAACATTTGTAAATTACTGGGAGACTTATAATGCTCCGGGACTTGCCTCGCAGAAAGGAAGTAGGGCGGTGGTCAGGGCACTCCAGGAAGCTCTTCAGGGTTCTGCTCCACGCCTTCGGGAGCAGGGGCTTGCGGATTCTCCTGCGGGTTCCCTTCCTCTGCTTCTTCGAATTCCAGCAACGTGATCTCTTCCTCCGATCCTAGATGCATGAGTATGGTATGAGTATTACGAATGCATATATGTTAACAAGTGCATCACGTTGTTTGAGTAGGTGCATATCTCTTCTCGATTACTACTTAACTACTTTCTACAATGCATCGACTATGCCACAAACAGTAGCTACTTGTTTCACTCATAACTGGAGTTCTACAAATCCGAAAACAGTGATCCTAGACTTTCTGGAAAACTTATCAAATTCTCTACAACTTTGTTATTAACCATTTTTACAGTACGCATTAGTTTCAACATGTAACTCTTCACACTCTAGAATCAGTCCTAGAAACTACTTAACATGCAATATAAAGTAATAACACTTCTACTTCAGGTAATTATTCCAAATTTGACAACCTAGAACCTACCAACAGTGTAAGCATACCAATTACAGTTAAGATGATATAATGGTGAAGACCAAACTATTTATTAAATTGCCTTTATTATTTTATTTAGATATCTAGGTTAAATAATAAATATATATCATATGTGCTTAATAAATTCTCAAAAATTTACAGAGCCTTACTAATGCTATCAAAGGACTACTATAAAAATTTCATGTCATTTTACTAAGTAGAACATTCTATACAAAAATGATAAGGAAGCAAGGCTTGAAATAGCATAAATGGAAAATCCTATTGAAAAGTGTCAAGCAACAGATTTCTTATTTTTCCTAACATCCATATGGTACTAGTATCACCTCCAACAAATTTCATGAATTTTGGACTCATAATTAATTTATAAAAATTCATGCAAGGATTAACTATTTATAAAAGAAAAATCTATAACTATAGATCTACACATGCACTGGTCCTCAAATTTTTACCCAAGCTCATGTATGACAAGAATAGCCTACCACAAAATTTCATAATTTTTGGAGCACAGGAACTATAGATATAAAATAAACAAATTTAAATACATTCAAAAGCACATTTCAAATCCTGATTTAAATCTCCATAAATTTCCACTGTTGAAGCTAAGAACATATTTTTCTTAAATACTACATTTCCTAAGGAACACTCACAAATTTATGTCACAATTTTTGGAGCTATCAAACTAAAGATACAAAAATAACAAAACATACTTGAATCTGGAATTTTTGAACTATCCCTAAAACCTAGAGTCGCTGACAGCAGGGACCCACTCGTCAGATGGACCCACCGGTCAGCGAGACCAAAACAGAGCTGGCGGCGCTGCTCGGCTGACGCGGCGAGAACTCGACGGCGGTGAGTTCGCCGGCGGTGACATCATCACCATACGACCTACATGACCTAGCGCGTTGATTGGTATACTTGGCCGGCCCTATCGTCGACACCCGCGACGACGGCGGCGGCCATGGCGGAACGGCGGGGATGGGACCACGGCGGTACGCCGGTGGGGGCTATGATGGTTCGACCTAAAGCTCGGACGAGCACCAGTGGCCTACAAGGAAGCTAGTGCGCGCGCTCTCGTGGCCTGCGGTGGTCGGGTTGGGCCTGGCCACGGCGACGGGGGTGGCGGAGGAGCTCCGGCGAGGCGGTGTGCGGGGCTAGAGCTCACCGAGCTAGAACGGCGGGCACTGGCTGGCGCAGGGAGTTGCAGGGAAGACGGCGATGTAGTTGCGGTGATGGAGAAGCGGCTAGGTGCGGCTTGTGCCGTCAACGACGATGGTGGCGCTGCAGGAGCTCGACGGCTGTGCTTGCGGGTGCTGCGGACGGCGAAGGAGACCGAGGCGAAGTGAAAATGGAGCGTGGCTGAGTGCGGGCGGGTGCTGGGGACTTGAAGGCGCGCGCCTGCCTGCCTTGGCCGCGCTGGACAGAGCGCCGGCGACGCGCGGCCAGCCACGACGTCCACGCGGCGCGCGGACTCTGCTCCGGTCGGCCACTGAAGAACGGACGATTCAGTTCGTCAGTCGCCCGAGCAGTGCCTGACAGCGCGTTTTCAAGTTGATTTACCGGCTAAACCGTGGCTCCAACTCATAAACCGTCTTAACAAAAATCCTAGCCCTATGTACCAGCTTCAACTTTGGTTCAAGTACCTCGTTCTAATTCGCAACAGAGACGGAGTAATATCATCACTAAGATAGGGCTGTCAGGCTGTCAGTCGAGCAAACACTTAGAAAATTTTGAAGTGCTGAAAACAGTGAAAAGCTGATTTTTGTGAGTCCAATTCAAACATGTTAGAAGCTAAATCAGTCCATGACATAAAAATAAAAGTTGTTCCTTATGTCAAACACTACAACTTTGCTTTAGTGAGCTCCTCCATGCAAGGTCCCTAACACCTAGTTCAACTTTAGTCAAACATGTCACTTAGAAATCATGATAGCATACACCAACCATGGCTAAATGACCAAACTAGCCCTAGCACTAAATACCAAAGTTGTTCCTAATGATATCCTAAGCATGTTAAAACAATTTGCAAGGTCATTTAAGCATTTCATGTAGTAGTCACTCATATAGCTATTCAGGTCAACACATGAAATATCACCTTAAGTGCTTGATCATGAAATGTGGCCTTCATGAACAAGGTTCCTTTTGTTAACCTAAGTGTAGCTAAGGTGTTTTAGTGACTAGCACTACCCACTTGCATTCATTTGTACATGATCATATGCATATGTTCTAAGAAACACGAGATAACAAGTAATGTTTCATATGTTTCGATCAAATGTTTCAATTGTAAATGATGATTTATGAATGCTTGATGCTCATGCTCATGTTATGCAAGTCAAGTTATGCAAGGCTAACACCCGAGGTGTTACAGCCCCTCCCCCTTATAAAAATCTCGTCCCGAGATTTGCAAGACCTACCATTCTTGGAAAAAGGCGGGATAAACTTCTTGCAGATAATCTTCTCTTTCCCATGTAGCATCTTGTTCACTATGATTGTTCCACACCACCTTATAAAACTTAATGATCTTACTCCTTGTTACTCTCTCCATCACTTCTAATACTCGAATTGGCTTTTCTTCATAAGTCAAATCCGATTGAAGTTGCACGTTGGTGGGTGCAATAGCTTCTTCCGGTACTCGAAGACATTTCTTTAGCTGAGAAACATGGAACACATCAAAGATTGCACTCATCTCTGTTGGTAGTTGTAGCTTATACGCAACATTTCCCTTTCGTTCCAAAATTTTGTATGGTCCTACATATCTTGGTGAAAGCTTCTTTTTCATCCCAAATCTCTTTACACCTTTCATGGGTGATACTCTCAAGTACACATAGTCACCTACTTCAAAAGTTAGTGGTCTTCTTCTTCTATCGGCATAACTCTTCTGTCTTGATTGAGCTGCCTTCATGTGTTGTTGGATGATACGTACTTGTTCTTCGGCTTCATTGACAAAATCAATACCAAAATATCTCCTTTCACCGGGCTCAATCCAATTCAATGGAGTTCTACACTTTCTGCCATACAAGGCTTCAAATGGAGCCATTTTGATACTCGCTTGATAACTGTTGTTATAGGAGAATTCAGCTAAAGGTAACCATTTCTCCCATGAACCTTTTGAAGATATAACACAAGCCCTAAGTAAATCTTCTAGGATTTGGTTCACTCGCTCTGTCTGTCCTGAAGTTTGCGGATGATAAGCTGAACTCCTTGATTAGCTTGGTTCCCAAAGCTTGGTGTAAGTGTTCCCAGAAACGAGCTATGAACTGCGGTCCTCTATCCGAGATTATGGTCCTGGGTACTCCATGCAATTTCACGATCTGGGATACGTATATCTCAGCGTATTTCCCAACTATATACCTCGTGTTCACGGGTATAAAGTGTGCTGACTTGGTAAGACGATCAACAATGACCCAGATTGAGTCATGACCTTGTGGCGTTGTTGGAAGGCCTGTAATAAAGTCCATACTGATTCTCTCCCATTTCCATCCTGGAATAGGCAAGTGGCTGAAGTAATCCAGCAGTTTTCATATGGACGGCTTTCACTCTACTGCAGTTATCACACCTTGCAACATAGGCTGCGATCTCTTTCTTCATCTTAGTCCACCAAAAACGGGTTTTCAAATCTTGATACATCTTACTACTACCCGGGTGGATAGACAATTTGGACGAGTGAGCTTCTTCTAAGATTTGATTCCTTAGCTCACGGTCTTTTGGCACCACTAGTCGGTCCTCAAACCATAATACACCTCTTTCGTCCAATCTAAAATGTTTGGTTTCTTGCTCTAGCATTTTTCTCTTGATGTGACTTATTCCTACATCTGTCTGCTGTAGCTCTATGATTCTGCCCTCAAGCGAACAACTGATTGTGATATTGTGGAGTACAGCAGGATGTAGCAAGTTGAATCCATCTTCCAATAGTGCTTCCATAGTGTTACAATGGGACTTCCGACTAAGTGCATCAGCTACTACATTTGCTTTGCTCGGATGGTAATGCACTTCCAAATTATAGTCCTTAATCAATTCCAACCATCTACGTTGTCTCATGTTCAGTTCTGGCTGGGTAAAGATATACTTGAGGCTTTTGTGGTCAGTATAGATATGACATACATTGCCCAACAAGTAATGTCTCCATATCTTTAATGCATGGACAACGGCTGCCAGTTCCAAATCATGTGTAGGATAGTTGACTTCATGTTTCCTCAATTGCCGAGAGGCATATGCAATTACTCTCCCTTCTTGCATAAGCACACATCCCAAACCTATTCCTGATGCATCACAAAATACATCAAAAGGCTTTTCAATGTCTGGTTGTGCTAGCACAGGTGCTGTAGTCAACAAAGTTCTGAGGGTGTGAAAAGTTGTTTCACATTCTGGTGTCCACTTGTATTTCTCATCTTCTGAAGTAGTCTGGTCATAGGCTTAGCTATTTTTGAGAAATCTAGAATAAACCGATGATAGTATCCTGCTAACCCTAGAAAACTCCGAACTTCATGAACCGAAGTTGGGGCTTTCCACTCCATGACCTCTTGTACTTTTGATGGGTCTACTGAGATTCCATCTCTCGATAAAATGTGACCTAAGAAAGGTACTTTGCTCATCCAAAATTCACATTTGCTAAACTTGGCATATAGCTTATGCTCCCTCAATCTGGATAGGACAATCCTCAGATGTTCTTCATGATCTGACTCATTTTCGGAATAAATCAATATGTCATCGATAAACACGACCACAAACTTATCCAGTTCGGGCATGAATACCGAGTTCATTAGGTACATAAAATAGGCTGGGGCATTTGTTAGTCCGAAAGACATAACCAAATACTCGTATAAGCCGTACCTAGTAGAAAAAGCGGTTTTAGGTATATCCTCCGGTCTGATCTTTATTTGATGGTACCCTGATCTCAAGTCAATTTTGGAGAATACCTTTGCCTTCGCTAGTTGATCGAACAAGATGTCAATGCGGGGCAATGGATATTTGTTCTTGATGGTCACAGCATTGAGTGGTCTGTAATCTACACACATTCTTAGTGACTTATCCTTCTTTTTCACAAACAATGCTGGGCATCCCCACGGAGATGAGCTAGGTTGGATAAGACCTTTGTCCAATAGATCTTGCAATTGAACCTTGAGTTCTGCTAACTCATTGGGTGGCATTCTATAGGGCCTTCTGGATATGGGTGCGGTACCTGGCACTAATTCAATCTTAAATTCCACGTCCCTATCCGGTGGTAGACCTGGTAATTCCTCTGGAAATACATCCGGAAACTCGCAAACCACTGGAATATCACATATGGTGGTGGTTTGGATAGCACAGGCTAAATGTTGGGGTTTGAAATCGCGGGAGAGTGGAACTAGAAAAGCATTCCCTCCCGTGGGTTCTCTCAACATAATAGTACGGGTGCTAGTGTCAATAAGAACACCATGATCCTTCATCCAATTCATGCCTAAGATTACACTTATCGACAACCCCGGCAATATTATCAAATCTGTTGTGTACTCTCTCCCTTGTATCAAGATGAGTACGTTTTTGACTATCTTTTTGGTAGTAACAGTACCCCCTGCTGAACTTATGTTAAAACCCCCTTTACTTACTTCTATTATTTCTTGATCATGTCTAGATGCAAATGCTTGACTCATAAATGAATGAGAAGCTCCCGAATCAAATAAAACAACAGCGGGATGCTTGTTGACAAGAAACATACCAGCCGTGACAACTTCTCCGACGGGCACTTCCTCCACAGCGGTATAATGCACTTGTCCCTGACGTGCCCTGGCATTCACCTGCCTCTGATTGTTCTGATTTGAGTTACTATTCCTCTTGGGGTGGGGGCACTCCTTGGACCAATGACCCAGTTGGTTGCAGTTGAAACAAGGTTGATTACTTTTGAATCCGGTGGAGCTGTCCTGATTGCCATTTCCTTTTGGTAAGGCAATAGTGAACGCCTTACGAAACGGTTTCTGTGGCCTGTTATTCTGAGCTTTCGGTGGTGGAGGCCTGAACTTGGATGCAGGTGGACGGAATGGTGGCCTAGCTGCGATAGGCGCTTTTGACTGGAAAGATCCGGATGCACTAGGCCTCATATGCCCTCTTGCGACCCTTAGCAACTGCATGCAGGTTGTTGTGGTTTTCTTGGGTCAAGGCATCACTAATAAACTCATTGTACAGTGGCACATCGAGAATTTGCCATAGTCTTCATTAATTTGGTACCCAAACCTCGCTTGAAACTCTCAATCTTTTTCTCTTCAGTATCCACAAAACTTGGAGCATATCTTGACAAGTTGTTGAATGCGTGCATATATTCTGTGAGTGACTTGGTTCCCTGAGTGAGCCTCATAAATTCTGCTGCTTTCATGCGCATCAGGCCCGAGGGAATATGGTGTCCCCTAAAAGCTAGCTTGAACTGATCCCAGGTCACTCTCGCATCAGCAGGCAGAGACGACAGGAAGTGTGTCCACCAGATTCCTGCTGGTCCTTGCAGCTGATGAGAAGCATATTCAGCTTTCAGGTGCTCTGTGACCCTTAGCAGACGAAATTTCTGCTCGATGGTATTCAGCCACTCATCGGCCTGCAGTGGTTCCTCAGCCACCTTGAAGATCGGAGGCTTCGTGTCCAGAAACTCCTTGAATGAACTGTGCTGATTTGGCTCGGCCCCCTGGTTGTTGTGGGTGGCCACGAGCAGTGTTTTGCGCGATGAGGCGCAAAGCTTCTTCCATTGTCCTCTGGCTTCCCTAGGAACTGGGTAAAGAATTCCTGAGCAGACGGTGGCGGTGGGGGTGGCAAGTCATCCTGGTTGCCATCCTGGCTGCTGCTAGCTCCAGCACGGGTGCGCGTCATCTGCGAAGTTGCAACAATAAGCGATTATTGGTTGATGTCCAAGAGATTGCAGATGAATTAGGTACTCATGCCAAACTGAAATTACTGGAGAAAATTCTCAAAAGCACAATAAAAACAGAGGCATAATAATTCATTCTCGCAACATGACATCGCCAATTTGACCACTTATCGTGCTCATAACGCGTGTAAATTTAAAGCGTGATTACCGTCAAGAACTAGAATTGCATTGACGTTCAACCAAACGTGCGATTAACATTACATGATAGTCTGGTTACTAATGCCAACTTGGAACTACAGGTCCATTACAGAATAAAGGTGATACACGAGTCCTACTAAGTGCTAAGCGACCTAATTCTCATCATGATCACTATCGAGGTCAGACGCAGAATCATCTCCTTCCTCAGGTTCTACTTCTTCTTCAGGTGCCACTTCTTCTTCTTCGTACTCCTTCTAGATCCATTTCTGCGGCTCCAGGTGGGACATAAGGGTGGAGCTGATTGTGCAGTAGATGAACCTCTTCATGCAGATTATCGTTGTATTCTTCCGCATTGGCCAGCTACTGTCCTAGCTCAAACTGTCGAGCCCTCAGGACATCTTCCCTAGACCAAGCTGCATTTCGCTGGTGAGTTAACCGAGTCATTTCTTCAGTGAGCCTCTCTATCTCGGCGTCGTGCTCCCTCTGAAGCTGACGTCGGTCTTCGCGGGCATGACCAAGAGCACCAGACACACGTCTGAGGCTACCTTCAACTCCCTCTAACACTCTCATCACTGCGAACATGGCGCTCATGGCAGGGTTATCGCTGTTCTGCCCTTCTGCTGCACCAATCTCCAAAGATCTTCCTCTTGCCTGCTGCCATGAGTCAGTGGAGGGATTGCCTCTTGGAAAGACTCCAACCATAGCGGCTGCCAGCTCCTGAGGAAAACGATCCATGATATCCCTCAGGATCCCAAAGGCTGCCCTGCCAGCTGCTTCTTCAGCAGTCCTGCCAGTCGACTCATAACACCAACCTGTCCACTCAGAATCGTCACCTCGGGGACGGACAATGGCCTCCACAGTAACTAAGAGACCTTCTCCCAACCGCTCATTTGCCCAAAAGTAGCGGGGTTCCATTCCATCGGGATAACCTACATAGCTGAGCACTCTCCACAAGAGTGTAGGCATCCCAAACTCTCCAAGGAACGTGTGACGTTGACGGGTACGTGGAGCCAGCTGACGGCTAGGAGCTCTGCCTCCGGTGGACTTGCGAGCAGTCTGCTTGGTGCGTGCCATCTGCACCATCAACATGTACCCTTTTGTGAGACAATGCCATAATGGATAAGAGTTACATAACCGAGTAAGAATTTTATAAGGGGAGGAACCATGTAGTTTTGTGAATGGTAATTTAACATGATGCATGCTCGTTCCGTACGTCCTTACAAACTTAGGAAAAATTTGTTTCTAACGGTAGACACGGTGGCATACATACGTTCTCTCATATAGATCGTAACTAGTCGAACCTACACGTTTCGTTGTTAGTGTACCTGCATAAAATTTCATTTCAGCCCTAAACCCATAATGAAATATGCAGAATGTAATTGTAAATACTTTCATATATGTATCCCCATACATATACTTCCGTATCAATCTACCCAACAATAATTTAAACCCACAATTAAATACGTACCATGTACACATGCAAGCATGCATACATAGCCGTACCAAAGCTAACTCTTCCCGACCGCACGCTCACATCTTGCGGTCATACACTCATCTTACCTTGGCGTAGAGGCATTTGATCCATACATTACCACTCAAGTGAATGGCATCCATACTATAGCACGCCGTATGGACGACGAAGTAAAAACCCCCATGTTAGTACTTAAATAGCCACCTAATAGTCCTTAATCTGGGCATAAGGAAAGTGATCATTGGCACACTTTAGATTTCAAATACCTATTAAATACTATTAGTTGCTAGAGAAGGGTTTTTGGAACACAAAAACTTTTGTTTTAAATACACTTGTGACAATTAACGTTGAATCCTGCTCTGATACCAGCTGTCGCAGAACCGACCAATTTATAAGAATACAAGTATAATGGCAATCCGCAAGCGGTCGCACTGTCATACTTGAACTCATATAAACCCGGTAGTCCGTCGAGTACCACGACGGGTCTCGATAAACGATTTACAACAACCAAGATCGTACAGGATTCAACATACATGCCACATATTACATACGGTTCGCAGATACTTTTCATCATCAGAGTACGAATAAAAAGTTATTACAAACTGAGTTTGGTAAACAAAGCGGAAGCAAATAAGTTCGAAGATAAAGTTTCCAACATAGTTTGATACAGTGCCAAGCCAGATCACGGTCCACAAAAGCAAAGATAGGAATTACTAAAGAAGCCTGCCCAAGGCTTACTCCTCATCCACAGTGGGATAGAAGCAACTCTTGCAATAACCATGATACACAGTGCCATCTGCAACAATGGGAAAATAAACCCTGAGTACGAGAATGTACTCAGCTAGACTTACCCGTCATGAACCAGAAATAAAATGACTCCAAGGATTATGCAAGGCTGTATAAGTGGACGTAACTTGACAACATTTTGCGAAAAAGGCAATTAACCGTTGTACAATTGTGATTCTTTTATCAAGTTAATTATAACTATCCATTTCTAGATTAGCAACTATCCTATGCCAAACATGTGGATATATTATTTAGAATCATACAATAGTAACCATAGCAGGTATTGTAAGTTCCATATTCATTTGAACCATCATGTTTCATAATATAGTTGCTACGATGTTGGGACTAGCCAAGTTTCTCACTATCCGGGAGAGACGGCGATTCGAATCGATTTCAACCAGCTGGGAATTTATTCCTAACACAAACCCAGATCTATCAGCCACGATAGTCTTAGGTCACCTTTGGTACAACTCAGGTACACATTTCGCGGGTCCGTACCACGCCGCACAATCTAGGAACACCAGATGCCAGGATGCTCAGGCCAAGCCTGCCCTTGGGCTCAGTCTGATCGTTCCCCGGAAGGAGCGCACAACAGAACGGTTCCCGGCCTGAGTTGAATTACTCGGCTTCGCGGTCGGAACGAGTTATCCGGCCAGCTAAGTGAGAGGCATGCGTTCAATCTTGTCAGAAGCGCCAACAACGGTACGGTCCTTAATCGACACAGACGGGGATAAATCCACACCCAAGACCTCCATGTCTTGTTGCTTCTCTATCGACTTCCCGTCCGGTCTCAATTTATTTTTTACCACATGGTTCTGTTCCACGATAGCAGATATAGCCAACCGTGCTCCGGTATCCACCTATCTCTCGCAGGTGACTGGACATCACCCGACTTCTACCGGTCTAAGCATGGCTAAGCATATATTCGATCCTGGACCTATACCGGTTAAAGGGTTAATATCTGGACAAGGAATGTACATGCATCAAGTGGTTTCATTCAACTCTTATACCTAATGCATCAATCATAATACGTAAGTAAACATTTGTAAATTACTGGGAGACTTATAATGCTCCGGGGCTTGCCTCGCAGAAAGGAAGTAGGGCGGTGGTCAGGGCACTCCGGAAGCTCTTCAGGGTTCTGCTCCACGCCTTCGGGAGCGGGGGCTTGCTGGATTCTCCTGCGGGTTCCCTTCCTCTGCTTCTTCGAATTCCAGCAACGTGATCTCTTCCTCCGATCCTAGATGCATGAGTATGGTATAAGTATTACGAATGCATAATGTTAACAAGTGCATCAGCGTTGTTTGAGTAGGTGCATATCTCTTCTCGATTACTACTTAACTACTTCTACAATGCATCGACTATGCCACAAACAGTAGCTACTTGTTTCACTCATAACTGGAGTTCTACAAATCCGAAAACAGTGATCCTGGACTTTCTGGAAAACTTATCAAATTCTCTACAACTTTGTTATTAACCATTTTTACAGTACGCATCAGTTTCAACATGTAACTCTTCACACTCTAGAATCAGTCCAGAAACTACTTAACATGCAATATAAAGTAATAACACTTCTACTTCATGTAATTATTCCAAATTTGACAACCTAGAACCTACCAACAGTGTAAGCATACCAATTACAGTTAAGATGATATAATGGTGAAGACCAAACTATTTATTAAATTGCCTTTATTATTTTATTTAGATATCTAGGTTAAATAATAAATATATATCATATGTGCTTAATAAATTCTCAAAATTTACAGAGCCTTACTAATGCTATCAAAGGACTACTATAAAAATTTCATGTTATTTTACTAAGTAGAACATTCTATACAAAAATGATAAGGAAGCAAGGCTTGAAATAGCATAAATGGAAAATCCTATTGAAAAGTGTCAAGCAACAGATTTCTTATTTTTCCTAACATCCATATGGTACTAGTATCACCTCCAACAAATTTCATGAATTTTGGACTCATAATTAATTTATAAAAATTCATGCAAGGATTAACTATTTATAAAAGAAAAATCTATAACTATAGATCTACACATGCACTGGTCCTCAAATTTTTACCCAAGCTCATGTATGACAAGAATAGCCTACCACAAAAATTTCATAATTTTTGGAGCACAGGAACTCTAGATATAAAATAAACAAATTTAAATACATTCAAAAGCACATTTCAAATCCTGATTTAAATCTCCATAAATTTCCACTGTTGAAGCTAAGAACATATTTTTCTTAAATACTACATTTCCTAAGGAACACTCACAAATTTATGTCACAATTTTTGGAGCTATCAAACTAAAGATACAAAAATAACAAAACATACTTGAATCTGGAATTTTTGAACTATCCCTAAAACCTAGAGTCGCTGACAGCAGGGACCCACTCGTCAGATGGACCCACCGGTCAGCTGAGACCAAAACAGAGCTGGCGGCGCTGCTCGGCTGACGCGGCGAGAACTCGACGGCGGTGAGTTCGCCGGCGGTGACATCATCACCATACGACCTACATGACCTAGCGCGTTGATTGGTATACTTGGCCGGCCCTATCGTCGACACCCGCGACGACGGCGGCGGCCATGGCGGAACGGCGGGGATGGGCCATGGCGGTACGCCGGTGGGGGCTACGATGGTTCGACCTAAAGCTCGGACGAGCACCAGTGGCCTACAAGGAAGCTAGTGCGCGCGCTCTCGTGGCCTGCGGTGGTTGGGTTGGGCCTGGCCACGGCGACGGGGGTGGCGGAGGAGCTCCGGCGAGGCGGTGTGCGGGGCTAGAGCTCACCGAGCTAGAACAGGCGGGCACTGGCAGGCGCAGGGAGTTGCAGGGAAGACGGCGATGCAGTTGCGGTGATGGAGAAGCGGCTAGGTGCGGCTTGTGCCGTCAACGACGACGGTGGCGCTGCGGGAGCTCGACGGCTGTGCTTGCGGGTGCTGCGGACGGCGAAGGAGACCGAGGCAAAGTGAAAATGGAGCGTGGCTGAGTGCGGGCGGGTGCTGGGGACTTGAAGGCGCGCGCCTGCCTGCCTTGGCCGCGCTGGACAGAGCGCCGGTGACACGCGGCCAGCCGCGACGTCCACGCGGCGCGCGGACTCTGCTCCGGTCGGCCACTGAAGAACGGACGATTCAGTTCGTCAGTCGCCCGAGCAGTGCCTGACAGCGCGTTTTCAAGTTGATTTACCGGCTAAACCGTGGCTCCAACTCGTAAACCGTCTTAACAAAAATCCTAGCCCTATGTACCAGCTTCAACTTTGGTTCAAGTACCTCGTTCTAATTCGCAACAGAGACGGAATAATATCATCACTAAGATAGGGCTGTCAGGCTGTCAGTCGAGCAAACACTTAGAAAATTTTTGAAGTGCTGAAAACAGTGAAAAGCTGATTTTTGTGAGTCCAATTCAAACATGTTAGAAGCTAAATCAGTCCATGACATAAAAATAAAAGTTGTTCCTTATGTCAAACACTACAACTTTGCTTTAGTGAGCTCCTCCATGCAAGGTCCCTAACACCTAGTTCAACTTTAGTCAAACATGTCACTTAGAAATCATGATGCATACACCAACCATGGCTAAATGACCAAACTAGCCTTAGCACTAAATACCAAAGTTGTTCCTAATGATATCCTAAGCATGTTAAAACAATTTGCAAGGTCATTTAAGCATTTCATGTAGTAGTCACTCATATAGCTATTCAGGTCAACACATGAAATATCACCTTAAGTGCTTGATCATGAAATGTGGCCTTCATGAACAAGGTTCCTTTTGTTAACCTAAGTGTAGCTAAGGTGTTTTAGTGACTAGCACTACCCACTTGCATTCATTTGTACATGATCATATGCATATGTTCTAAGAAACACGAGATAACAAGTAATGTTTCATATGTTTCGATCAAATCTTTCAATTGTAAATGATGATTTATGAATGCTTGATGCTCATGCTCATGTTATGCAAGTCAAGTTATGCAAGGCTAACACCCGAGGTGTTACAACCGTGGTGTCGGATTTGGCCAGCCACATTCGGACGGCGCTGGCCTCCTCCTCGACTGCATGAAGAGTGGCCTGGGAAACCCTAAGGTGGATCTTGAGCTGGTCATTCTCTCGAGTCACCTCGGAGTAGCAGTTTTGAACCGCCCTCCACTCCCGAAGGAAGCGCCGGGCGTCGTCGCTGTTGTACGAGTCGGAGGAGTCCAATGACGAAGTCGGAATAGAAGAAACAATGTTAGAGGGCTCGCCGGCCCTAGGAAGAGGACGAAGGTTGTCATTCACGACGAACCTAAAAGCAAAATAAAAGAGTTCATTGTTGTGAATAGAAGATTTATAGATCGTCGCCATGAACAAAAGTCATCAATCTCACCTCATTCGTCGGAGGCGCTGACTCACTGGCATGTTTTCCTCCGGGATTTTCTCCGCCACTTGCTTGCCTTGGTTATCCTCGCTAGCCATGGATTTGATTGGATCTACAAGAAGGGAAGGGAACCGCTATAGGGTTTTGGAAGGTGGAGAAGTGCAAAGGAATAGTTGCTAGTGGAGATGTGTTCGAGGCCAAAACCATCGGCTGGTATTTGAAGCCACGAAGCGAAGGAGGTGAGCACCTCAGGAAGTGCGGTAGACAACCGCAATTAATAGAAGGCAAATTGTCGCCTCACTAATGTCGAAGAGAATACGGAATTGGGCGACTGAAGGTAGAAAATCGAAGGGTTCTCTTAATAAAAGCTGTGTTTTCAGACTCAAATGGATTGAGATCAAAAGTCTAGGATCGGTTGTTTTAAATTGGCTCTTTAGCCGAAACGAGAGATACAACAAGATAGCAGTAAAGTATGTCAGTTTTATGCAAGATACATGTGTTAACCTATGGATTACAAGTTCAAAACATCCTGGATAATTTTCAATATTTCTAGCCGAATGACATCAACTTCTGCAATCTTTTGCTCATATTCTTTGGCTGTTCCAGTAGTGTTCTCAAGACTACTACGAATGGCTTTGCTTCTTTTCACTTTGGCCAACAGTTCCTGTTTCTTCTGTTTGACGGCATCGGGTATTTGGGCCAGAGTAAACTTGCGACGGTCAATAGCAGCCTTCACGTTTTCCAGTTCCTTCTGAATTTCAGCACGTCTGATTTCTAGCTAGGAAAGCTCTGGATCGGTCCTGGGGAAGAATTTTTCAGATCATCAATCAGCCGCATCAACTCTTTAGCCTCTTGCCTATTAGAGTTATCCTAGGCCATCAAAGCTTCACGATTGGATAGGTTCCTCTAAATCTTTTTCACCTTTAGAGCTTGATCTTCAAAGGCAGACAAATACGACAAGACTCTGGAGAGGGCTGGAGATGGATCGCCCTTTATAGCCAAGAAGACTCTCTGCATTGAGTCAGTGTCTCAGACCAAATCGGCTACGTTCTTCTCAAGCATTGGCAATATGTGTCTTAGCCGATTTCTGGTCTATTCCGACAGGGCTTCGCTAGAAGGAGTAGCTGACTATCTGATCTCATCCTCATCAAGATATTCCTCAAGATTGAGAGAATAGCTCCGGGCTGGAAGATTGAGTGCCTGTGTACAAGGGAAAACGTGATTAGAAGGTTTGAATCGGTTTATCAAAAAGCGGATGGCAAAGAAGGTATAGTACCTTCTCTGTAATAGCCTCTATTGGAAGAGGGGGAACAGCTGATGATGCATCGACGATATCTGGTTGAATCGGCTTTGAGCTTCCAACATTGGTGTCTATAATAACAAAGAAAGATTTTTAATTCATGTTTGTTGCAAAGGAACAAATGGAGCAAGTAACTCCCTCATCGTCAGTTATTTGCTGGGCTGGGGAATCAACAGCCTGAGTATGGATGGCAACAAGACCATCTTTAGCGTCGACAGGATCACTAAGTGGACTGTCAAGTGTTTCCTCAAGAAGTATCTGGCACAAGTAAAAAGTCAGGTGGAGGGTAAAAGACTAAGTAAATTAAAAAGTTAAAGAAAATACTTTGACAAGCGTCAAGGAAAAATTCACATTTTCTGTCGTTGTGGAAGCATCGGTTACTTCCACCGAAATTGGCTCCTATTGAGGATCGGCCGATAAAGGTTTGGTTGGTGATGAATCAAGTGCCTGAGATAGTAGTCCCGCACCCGAAGCAGACTGGTGTGCAATGCTCGATAACTGTGAAAAAATGGGATCAAAAAGTTGAACATCAGTTTGAGGAAAGTATGAATCATTCACCTGAGCAGCTGATGGCCTTGTTCTATGGAGTCTTTTTCTAGTAGTAGCCTTCTGAGTTACCCCTAGAACCACCTTGCACTTTGGGGATTGACGTGTCATGATTGTAGGAGCGGCAGGGGTTCTCATCAACTTCTTCAAGGAAGGTGCGGTTGATCCCATTCTTGAAACTGGGCATGACGGTTGATAATCTATAGGATGCCCTCTCCTATCTAGGCTTGGAGGATTGAATTCAATGTCCTAAAAAGATCGGTTAGAACGGTTGACAAGAAAATTCGCCAAGTAATCTCTCTGAAAAGAGGATGAAAGATTACCTCACTATCAGAAGCAAATTCCTCATCCAGAGCTATATACAGAGGATGGACTGGCCCATAGAAGAGATGGGAATGCCATTCTTGCCACCAGGAGTCAAAGAGGTTGGAAGAAAAACTAGCTCTGACCCATTCATGCAAGGAAAAGGAAAGAAGGTCTGATCCCAATTGAAAGGCTCTGGAAGCTTCTAGCACATCACTAATATCCTCTCTCGGCTTTAGGATGTTCTTGAAGAACAGGCGAGGGGGAAGTTGACTGAGGTCAAACTGACGGGCCACAAAAGAAGGGTTGTAAAACTCATAGGTTGGAGGATTGCCTGGAATGGAGGAACCTTTAACCATTTTGCCATGTCCATGATGAAATTCAGCTGGGAGAACGCAGGGCTTAATAAAGGAGTTGAAGATCGCAGCCGCTGTCTCATCCAAAGAGTCGGATTCAAATCGGAATTTGAAAGGAAAAGTTAGTTCATCATCCTCATTATAAGGTAGCTAAGTCAGGACGGCTGCATCAAACCCTCTGTAAAACTTTTTGAAGAGGTGGCCAACATCGAAGTCAATTATTATGGCCGATGCAGCCTCACCATAACTCGTACACTATTGAGCTCTTCCTTCTTCATCTCTATATTCCTCATCAAAATTAGAGGAAGGAAAGCTCAGGTCTCTAAGATCAGGCCTTGCCATCTTGTGCATGTACAAATTGAGCCACAATTGTATCAGCCACCAGGGATTGCTGATAGTCTGTATTAGTTCATTCTTCAGCAGTTGGGCAGCCATCTGGTACATCAGATGATAAGCAGCTCCTAGCAGATATTTTCCAAGAGGGATATCCTTACCTAATGCTAGGTGCTCCGCCATTAGTTTGTGATTGTAAGTCGGACCACAAGATGTCCCACAAAAGATGAATCTCTCAAACCACATATTCAGAAAAGCCACATATTCTCGTTCGCTGACAGATGATTCGTCTTCGACGTGATTCAGAATGTAACTTGCCCATCCGGTGCAGTCTGCTATCTTGGCCAATCTTTTGGAACCGGCACTCAAGTACTCATAGGGTTGCACTGATCCAATAATTCTAAGGCCAGTCAACATATATACATCGGCCAGAGTAATGGTTATTGGCCATGGCTAAAAATAAAAGCATTCAGAGCATTAGAGCAAAAATAAGAAGTAGAGATCAAGAGTGAATCATTCCTCTCCATTTCGGACAACGAAAGTGTCAGGCACTGATTTAGATCATAAAGCTCCCAGTCTCCGCCCTTTTTCACGGATACCCTACGAAACCAATGTCTCCATCCCTTAGGTGCTTTAGGCCAGTTTCTAAAGGGAATTTTGTTCTAGGAAGATGAATCCACTACAGACTGTTTAAAGGGGATCTGGTTAGTTTCTTGGCAGATGAAATCGGATGGATCAGGATCACCCATATGCCCAAGAAAATAAACATTAGGAACGATAGCTGATGGAATCAAGATATCGTTCCTCATTTCCTAGAAATCGGATAAAATAAATTCAAGAAGAGAAGAAATATAGGGTAACGGCCGACACTTGGAGAATGGAAACTTGGAAACATACCTCAGAAACATGGTCGTTGGTCGCCATCACGGTCGGAGCGGGTTCCGATCTGATGAAGATAGCTTGAATGACAGTTCGATGGAACGACGGATCTGCTAGGGTTTGAGGCCTTGGTGATGATGGCATCGACTGTGGGAGTTGGCTCAAGAAAAGAGGAGAAAGCAAAAAGGCTGAGTGCATCAGAAGAGATACTATTGAGATGTTATATGAGACTCAGGCCGGAAAGTCAGGAGTTATGCGTATATCTCGAGATAGAGCGGTTACGGCGCGGTAAACCAATAAGCTAGAATTTTAGAATAAAACCATTTTATCCCAAAATTGGGGGGCATGTGTTTACACCAAAATTTGGAAGAAAGAATGCAGGAACTCGTAGGCTTTCAAGATTGTGCCAATCAAGGAGGGTCGATGTTAGCCGATTCAGATACGACTCTGGAATCGGGTCTCTTGGGATGACGTCAGCGGATAGCGACGATGAACTACGGTTGGCGCTAGGGAACTACATATTGGACTCTGCAAAAAAGGAAAGATTAGAGTCCAAGTTATCTTAAATTAGGAATATTTTTGTTTATGCCAAGGATTGTAATGAATCATGCTCGAGTAGGATTCGTGTTTAGACTCCGGGTATAAATATTAGACCCCGGCTATTGTAAGAAGACATCAATCAATCCAATATACAAGTTATTTACTTTTTCGGCTCCGGCCACCCCTTAGGAGTAGGAGTAGAGTAGATCTCGGTGAGTTCTTCAGCAAGTTCGGCTGCATTGATCCGATCGACCTCCACTGCTTGTTCTAAGTACCGTCATGGCTTATACATCTGTTCGTACGGCTGCATCGATCCGGACGACCTCCACTGCGACTCTGGTATAAGTTAGTTATCGATTCTTGCATAGTTCAAGTATGGTTGCATCGATCTAGTCGACCCCCACTGCATAAACTAGATCAAGGTCAAGTTATCAGCTCAATCTTAGGATGGCAGTCTTTGGTAGATTAATTAAGTTATCGATATTGCTTATTGCTTTCATTATTTACCTAATTACAGCAATATCACTCTGCCCGATTGGGATTGATCTAGATCAGCCTTATATCTTGTTTAGCCCATCGTTTGCTAACCTAAAATTGATCTAATCTACACCTTAGACGATGAGTTATGTTTTATCTGCTGTTTTATGTGAATCCTGATCGTGCATAGCGTGCGGTTAAGGTGTGTTGCGTTTTGAGTAGATTTATTGGCTAACGAGAACCGTTCCATGACCCGTTATCACGGCCTGTGTGATTCTGCCTCACACCCCACTGTTAGCACCGTGGAGTAGGGACCGTTATCTAGTAGATTTATTCCTGATAAGGCATGACTTTAATTGTGCGCTATGCCTGAATCGGTTGTTTTAGCCGATATCGAGCGCTTTCTCGAACAGTTCGCATCACGAGACCGTTGAAGTAAAGATAGGTTGAAAGATATGTTAGACCCATGATCTTATTATTGTATTACAGCCTGCATGATTCTGCCTCATGCCCCACTGATATTAGTAATGAGTTAGGGTCATCGAATCTATTGTTATTTTTACGGCCTACATGATTCTGCCTCATGCCTCACTAGTCATAGTGATGGATGAGATCTAATATGTTCATTAGATTTATCTTTATTAAATGGTTTAGTGATGTTGAATTGTTTCTTTATATGAAAAGGGGTTCGGTTACTTATAATCATTGGCTCAGCACAAACCGATCATTATTGACATCTTATTTCCATTGATTAATATTTGTTCGATTAATGATATTTGCCATGAATGATAACCGATTCTTCTTGTACAACCCAATGAGCTTTAATCGATTCATTCTCATCAATATGCTGGAATCAATTATTTAGTCGATCTCCTTTCATATCGGCTCTCATAGCCGCACATTCGGGACTGTCTGGCAACACCGATAAGTTCCACCCTTAATTACTGAGGAACTTTCTCTCCTTGTCAATTATAGGGTTAAATTGACTGGCACGTCTCGAAAGGAGTGCGCAGGATCGACCACCTCTGCGTTGAAGCTAGGCGGATCTACAGCTCTATCGAGCAGACCCTTCCGGCTTGCTGCATGTGTCCTCGGCACGTGACAAAAATTCTGTGTCGACAGAGACGAATTTATTAAACCTAATTAGTCCATGATTTGACAATGTTATGCTATGGCAAACATATGCTAATAACGGATTAATTAGGCTTAATAAATCGTCTCGTGAATTACTTAGAACTTTTGTAATTTATTTTTTTATTAGTATTCGAACACCCGTGCGATATTCCATATGACATCCAATGTAACACCCTCTTAAACTTTAGTGTCTGCATCAAACAGCCCTAATAAAAACGAGCGGCAATCAGACGGGACACACTGACACACAGGAAACGATATAACCAAATAAAGAAACAAAATCAAAGTCAGACATGCATGTACGTGCAGCTAGCTCTAGGTATTCTCTTGGGTGTGAAATCGTATTACGCGTAATCCACAGTAATATAGTGACTATTATATTCTGGTCCAGCGCGGAAGCAAAAGCGGAGCGGGCACACTGGTGTTACCATGGGCGCAGGAACAAAACCGTATGTAAGCCGCCGTCACCCGGCAGAGGGAGGCAAACCCGCCGCGCCGGCGGGCGCGTGGAGCCGGACCGGACAGCTACCACCACCACGCGTCGCCCGCACCGCATCGGGGCTGTCATGGATGAAAACGGTACCGATATTTTTCGACTGTATTCGAAACCGAATTCGTTTGGAGGGGTTGAGATCTGTCCGTATCCGAGTCTAGATATTCCACATCCGATACCGTATCCATATCCGAATACGCAAATCGCATATTTATGATGTCGATATCCAATCTTATCATATCCGACATAGTTGACACTATCCGTATTCGAATCCAAATTCAGACAGAAATATGAAAACAAATGTAATATCGGTGATATCCATTCGTATCCGATCCGTTTTCATCCCTAGGGGCTGCGCTGCAGCTGCAATGGCAACTCGCACAGTAAACTAAGCGAGGATGCATCATGCATGGCAACGAATGAACCCATAAACAAACAACAAGATCCAATCCAACCCATGGTCAGGCAGGCAGGCTCGAGGAGAACACGTAATACAGCCCCGGTTTTGGAATTTGGATTTAGACGCGCCAGCAGCAGGGATGAGGGAAGTCAAACCCGGAATCCGGCCGCGTCATCGTCATGGGCGTTGACCCGCCGCGATCCCGTCCGGTCCGGTGCCGGCCTGTGGCCTCCGCGGCAAAAGACGACGACGCCTAGTAGAGTAGTAGAATCTTTAGCGGCATGGCAGTCGAGGTTTCAAGGTCGCGCGTCACGTGACGTAGAGGGGCCGACGGGACAGATTTCTGTGCATCGTTCGATGCTGCATTCGGCTGGCTGCCCGGCTGGCGCCTTGTTAGACCACCTTCAAATTTTTTTTCATTCTCTCTTCATCACATTAATTTTTAGCTGCTTGTATGAAGCATTAAATATAGGTAAAAAAAATAACTAATTACACAGTTTAGTTCGAAATCACGAGATGAATCTTTTGAGCCTAGTTGGTCCACAATTGGACAATATTTATCAAATAAGACGAAAGTGCTACTATTTATCGGGTTGAAATTTTTTCGTAATCTCAACGAGGCCCGGGTCTGGGCTGGCCACCGGTCACACTTTACTGTTCGAGTGATGCTATTTTTTCACGTAAACAGTAAGCATTAAATTTTTTCACGTAAACAGTATTTTTTTTTAAAGATAGAATACTATTTTTCTCTCGTAACAATAAGCTAGAATAGTATTTTAACTTATTTGACAAGCCACGAAATTCGAGTGATGCTTTTGCTCGCCTCCCCCGGATTACTGTCAGCACCAACACCGATCCACAAACTCACCATTCCTTCCCTGGCACAACATATACCGAATCTTAATGCATGAATATCCTCTGTCTCGATCTTTTTTATCATCCGATAGAAGATGGATGACAAATTCTTCGACTACACCTAGATTTTATTTTCTAAATTATTATACTTCAGTTTGATTTTATTCTAAGCCTAACTTATATAATTTATAACCAAAAATATTAAATGCACCAGCGGCCTTCGAACTCGTAAGAGGGTGTTACATAGGTCCACGAACTTTAAAAATATATTTTTGAGTCCCTAAACTTGTTAAGTGATGCACCGCTATGTCCATCTCAGGTACATGAGCATTTCTTGCTTATGTGGCATTTATTTTTACATTTAACCCTTCAAATTTATTTTACCCTTGAAATATAGACCATAGGCGGCTATGATGCAACTCCAGGAGCCACGCGACCTTTTGCAGCAGCACTGAAAGGAGCAGGAAAGAGAGAAAGAAGGGAGGGTCTATTTTCAAAGGGAAAATAAACATGAGGGTCATAAATAAATATATTGATGCCACACTGGCATGCTACATCATCAGAAAATGCCCACGTGGCTAACATGGACCTGTGGTGCATCACTTAACAAGTTTAAAGACTTAAAAATACATTTTCAAAGTTTGTGGATCTATATGACAAACCATTACAAGTTCGAGGGCCGCTAGTGTATCTAATAGAAATATGCATCACTGTGTTGAGATTCCATTTCAACAGGCCATGCTCTATAAAGTTTTAAGTTGTTGTTTGTTCTTGTCTTTGTCGTCGTTGGTCATTCTGACCCAATTTATCTTTGTGTTACTCCTTCTTTATAATATAATAATTAGCAGCTCTCCTGCCTGATTCATTTAAAAAAACTATAACAGAAGTATATCTACAGAATGTGTTTCTTCAAATTTATAGGTGTTAGTATTTTTAAATAATTTTTACTGAATTTAGAGAAGTTTGAATTAGAAAAAAGAAGTTTAATTAAACTGATGGAGTATTTTAATTTATTGGTCAAATTAAAATCTGAGCCTCCGATTTCACTCGTGATTAAAATCCGATCCTACCAAGAAAATGAGAAAATTTAACTGCCCCGAACGAAATAAGTATGTTGTGAAAAATTATTTTATGAAAAAAAATCATAACTTCTTTAGTGTTACAGTTTAACTTTAAACAAACCTAAAAATTAATCATATTTTGGAAAAGCAATTGATACATAAATTTCAAATACATCCAGTATAAATAAAAGAAGAAGTGACAAAATGGTTTAATGTTAGTAAAATTGTAACCAATTGTTGTAAATAGTAACCAATTCCACATTTTGTAAATAGCATTAGCATCGCCTAGTATAATAGAATCTTTAGTGGTACGGCCATCGAGGTTTCAAGGTCGCGCGTCACGCGACGTAGACAAGCTTGATGGGGGAGATTCCTGTGGACCGTTCGGAATTCGAGTGATGAGACTATCTCCAACAGCAAAGACCCCAACAGGAGACCCATTCCATAGTTTAGGTCATGCACAGTAAAAGAGTCGTATACCCAAAACTTGGCTTCTCCAACAGCTGACCCAACAGCGAACCCACCCCTGCCGAGCAGATCCCGCCTCCCTCCCCATCGAGCCGCCAAGCGCTGAGGTCACCGGCAACTCCATCCGCGGGCCCCCGCCGGCGCCGCAGCCCCGCCTCGACGTCGTCGGCCGTGGGCCGCCGGACCTCCTCCGCGTGCTCCCGCTACTGCTGGACCTCCTCGACTCGCTCCTCCTCTCCTCCCTCCGCTCCAACCTCCCAAGCTGGAGCGGTAGACGGCCTTGTCCAGCGAGTAGCGCTCGTCAGGGTCGCCGACGGGAAAGGTTCGTACCTGCGTCGGGCCCCAAAGCCGCGCCACCTCTTCATGGATGTTCTCCTCTATAGGGCAGATCCCACCTCCCTCCCCGCCGAGACACCGAGCGCCGAGGTTGCCGGCGACTCTGTTCGCGGGCCGTGCCGGCCGTGCCCCACCGGCGCTGTGGTCCCGCTCGTCGTCATCGTCCACGGGCCGCCGGACCTCCTCCGCGCGCTCCTGCTGCCGCCGGACCTCCTCGACTCGCTCCTCCTCTCCTCCCTCCGCTCCGACCTCCCGAGCTAGAGCAGTAGACGGCCTCGTCTAGCGAGTAGAGCTCGTCGAGGTCGCCGGCGGGAAGGGTTCGTACCTGCGCTGGGCCCCGGAGCCGCCCCGCCTCCTCGCGGATGTTCTCCTCCGCTGGGCGGCGGTGCTTCATGGCCGTCGTGTCGGAAGAGGCACAACACGCGCGGCTAGCGCAGGGAGGCATGCGGAGGTGGGAACCGGCGGCGGGCGCGCAGATGGCTGGCGGGAGTGGGATTGGGGGTGGGAGAAGAGGAGGGAGAGGGAGGAGGATCCCGACGTCGGCCGCTCCACCGGAGATTTGCGTCGTGGAGAGAGTCGACGCTTATTTGCGTTCTGGTTCGCCTGCTATGCAAAATGGGTGCCCTGTTTGCGTCTTCTGTTGGCGCGTGTTTCTTTCAGCTAAAACACTGTGGAGGACGCATTTTTTGTTTGCATCGCGTTTTGCCAACTCTGTTGGAGACATTCTGATGCCCCCCCCCACCACCACACCCACACACACGTTACGGTCAGCACCGATCCACAAATTCACCATTCCTCGCTGGCGCAACATCATCATATACCGAATCATGATGCAGGAGTAGGAATATCCTCTTTCTCAATCTTTTTTATCGTCCGACAGATGATGCATGAAAAATCATTCGACTACACCTAGATTTCTTCTAAAATATACTTCACTTTGATTTTATTTTAAGCTAAACTTGTTTTAATTTTGACCAAAATTATAATGCAAGTATATTTGCAAAAATGTGTTTCTTTAAATCTTTAGATGTTAGTATTTTTTAATATTTTTTAGTAAATTTAGAAAAAAAAATAAAGCGAATGGATAGACTGTTTTATTGATCAGATTAAAGAGGTGTTTGACCCAGGACAAAATTTTAGTCCTTGTCACATCGGAAGTTTGGATACTAATACATGCAATAATTACAAAACTAATTGCATAAATGAAAGCTAATCGTGAGATGAATCCGGTAAGCCTAATTAGTCCATGATTAGCGAACATGATGCGACAGTAAAATATGCTAATCATGAATTAATTAGGCTTAATAATTTGCCTCACGAATTAGTCACGGCTTATGCAATTAGTTGTATAATTAGCTCATGTTTAGTTCTAATTGATATCCAAACTTCTGATGTGACCCGGGCTAAACTTTAGCTAGTGGATCAAAAAAACCCTAAAATCCTGCTTAGCCATGAAATATTTTAGAGCCAATAATCATGACCAATTGAAATATTCATTCCATACTCCATATGAGTATAATCTATGTATATCCATGATGTTCTTTACTTAATAAACCATTTAATAATTATTAAATTGTTGAATATTGAGTGTTGAATGAACATCAATGTTGATCGTAGTTATGTCGATGTTTTACCACCGATAGCCTGCCACGGGGGTACCCGGGGCAGTGTGTTCGGGCTTCGGCGTATGCCGAACTCGATGGTTAACGCAAGACACAGTCGATTTATCCTGATTCAGGCCCTCGATCGTAGATCGAGTAATAACCTTACGTCCAGTCGGCGTTAGCCTTTGCGTTGGATTGATTGTCCAGTGTTGTGTTGTACAATCGGTCTTTTCGTCTCAGGAGTCCTGCCCTCCTTTATATAGTCAGGAGGCCAGAGTCTTAGTCCGTTTACAATGAGATTTCCTAGTAGGATTACTTAATAGCTATACTACTAAGATTACATGGGGAGAATCCTAGTTGGACTAGATATTCTCTCTCCCTTGCGGGGTATCCTGTGGGTCCCGCATCGACAAGCCCCCGAGCACTTCATGGTTGAGCTCCGAAAGTCTTGCTTTGCTTCTTCAAGTCTTGTTGAGTAGGAACAAAATGTCATCCGAGTACTTTCTGGAGTGAAACCTTGTAGCGCTTCTTGGGATCTTCGAGTGGTGAGTGCTTTTTGAAGAAAAAGTACATCCACCTGGTTGTAGCCCCCGAGCCTCTCGCTATTTGGAACAAGGAGCTGGAGGATCTTGTCTTGAAGTTGCTCTGATTGTTCGTTGAAGTTTTATGAAAAAAGAACTCGAATATGGCTCGTTCCGGGTTCTTTTTGTCGTAGTGTCTTGAAGTGATCTGCGTTGAGGAAGTCTTTTGGTGACGTGCGCTTTTTCGAAGAAAAAGGGCACTCACTGAGTGTAGCCCCCGAGCCTCTTGCTATTTGGAACAAAAAGTTGGAGGGTCTTGATTCTTGTCTTCAAAAAATTCTGTGGCTATGTATCCTGCTTTCTCCGAGTTCTTCTCTTTTAGAAAAGAAGTCGGATGAAGAGTCTTGATGTGTTGTCGTCGTTGTAGTCTTGAGCTTCTTGTATTCTTGGTCCTTTGTCTTTGGTTCCGAGCCTCCGGGGGGTAGTTGAAATGAAAGGCCGAGCTCCCTAGCTTAGTGTTGATTAAGCTATGATGTTGGCCGAGGCCCCGAGCGTATATCCGTGTTGTTTTGTTCGGGAAGAACTCGGATGCGAGGTCTTGGCGTATTCTTTGATAGTCTGCTGTTGTCAGATGTAGTTGTATGGTGGTGGTTGAGTGTAAATGCCTTTTGTTCACGGGTTGTACTGTGCTGGTATATTATTCCGAATATGCCCGTCTTCGAGTACTGCCTCTTCTCGCCTGAGTCGTCCATTATTGTGTCCTGTCTTTTCACTGTGTCCTTTGTTAGGCTTATTTCGTTGGTACTCCTAGTCCATGTGCGCCGATCCTTTGGTCTATAAATACTATCCCGGAGTGCTTGTTTTCATTCATTGGATACTCTGTTGAAGCCTTGGTGGTCATGAACATGGTAGTTTGTGAAGTAGAGCAGCCCCGGGGCATGTTTTGTAGTTTCTGTGTGTCTTGTCATAGCTGGAGGAAGTCTTGTGATAGGGATTAGAGGTAGGCTAATCCCGCGACAGCATTGTGCCAGGATGTACGTGGTGGTAGTTGGAGGAAGTCTTGTGATGTGGGCTTCGTTCCTTCATCCGGCAGTTCTGGGTTGATCCTCGTCGCCTGTCTTGAGACCATCCGGTGCAGATCAACACCATATCCAGCATCACATCGGTCTTGGGTAGACAGATGCCCGCCGGCCTTCTCTGCTCCATGTTGCCCTGCCGTGCTGCCGATTTCCACCTTGGATGCACTGCGTTCGTCCTTTGAAGAAAACAGTGTAGCTGATGGCGGTCTGTCCTTCCGAGTAGCAATTTGGGACACGTAGTCGTTCTAGAGCCTAGTCGTGTCCGTGTTCCTCTTTGCTACTTTGCTTTTCGTGGTGCCGAGTTCATTGGGTCTTGTATCATTTGTAATCTTCTATTTTTGAAGTCACTTGTAATGTAACGAATCTTGTCTTCTGAGTTGTCTTTGACTTTTCTGTTGTGATCCCTGTCGTTCATGAGACTACCGAGTTCTTTCTTACATAACCGGGTTCTTTTGTTCCTCGTGAGGTAGCCCTTTTTTCTTCTTGGTTCAACGAGTTGTTCTTGTGGCTATCTGATAACCCTGTTGTGGTGCTGCGTGGATAAGTCTAAAATCTGCCCGTTGGTTTGTACCGTTGTGTGGATTCGTGCCCTCCGTCGTTTTAGCTGCGTCGGTAAATGGACCGTTGCGTTCCCACGCTGTGCTTTAACGTGCCTTATGGGCCGTTTGTATCACTGAGAAATCTATTTAAAGACCTTTTATCTTTCTTTCCCTTGTCGCCCAGCTCTTGCCTTTAAACCCTAGTTCTCAGAAACCCGCCGCCGTCATTGTCGTCATCGCCCGAGCACCATCATTCTAGCTTCATCCTCCTTAGCGCCTTTGTTGCTTCCGCCAGTTCATGGGAAAGAAGAAGACCGCAAGCAAGTCTCAGGCGACCTTCGTGGACGAGGAGTCATCCCTGTCTTTGATTGAAAACCAGGAGTTCGTGGCCATGAGGGCAGCTCAGAAGGTTTGGCTGGCTCCAACAACCAGCGAAGACCAGCTGTGCGAGCTCGTTAGTGATGGCTTGATCCAAAGCAAAGTCATCGCTGAATGGAGAGTTCCGGGCGAGCATCGGGTTCCGGCCCCGGGTCCTGGTGAGATTGTCCTTTTTGTTTCTTTTGTCCATGCTGGACTTTGTCTTCCTGCTTCCGTCTTCCTTCATTAGTTTCTTGGGTATTTCGGGGTTAGTCTGAACCATCTAACCCCCAATGCCGTTCTCCATCTTTCTGTTTTTGTTCACCTTTGCGAAGCCTTCCTTGGGATCCCTCCTTCTCTATCTCTTTTTTGCTTTTTCTTTCGCCTGAAACCTCAACCCCGCCGCGAGGAAACCAGTGCCCTCGGTGGTTGCGGGATTCAGTTTCGCCAGGGTCTCAAAATCAAGTTTTTTGATTATGACCTGGTCGATTCTGTCAAAGATTGGCGTGCCGAGTGGTTTTACGCTGCTAATTTGATCCCTTCTCTTGTTGTTCACTCCGGATCTGGTCCTATGGCGAATGACCGGTGGGACAAGAAGCTTGAGTCTCCTGCTGAGATTCAAGCGATCCAGCCACTCCTTGATAGGATTAGCATGTTGAAACAGCAGGGATTGACCGGCTTTGGTATTGTCTCAAGTTTTCTTCGTCGCCGAGTTCAGCCCTTGAAAGAGCGGGAACATCTCGGCTTTGAGTATTCTGGGGCCGAGGATCCTTCACGCATGGTCCCAGCTCTTGAGCTGACCGGTGAGGAGGTACTCGAGCGTCTCCAGAAGATGCTGAAAGGAGTGAGCGTCATTCCTCCTGCCGTCTCTGAGTACTCGGCCAACAACCCGCCCCCAGCTGTGAGTTGTCTATCTTTTTTTATTTGAGTTCTTTATGTACTCTTGCTGCGTCCGTTCTTGCTTAGCTTTTCCTTGTCTTAGTGTTTTGTCTTTTTTCGCAGGAGCTTGGGCGGAACTTTGTTGATCCGATCCCCCTTGATGTTCTCCCTGCTGTGGCGGAGACTGGGGATCGTCTAGCTGGTACTTCTGCAATTAGTAAGTCTCAAACTTTTACAGCCCTTCCTGGGGTTTCTTTCAGATTTGTTGATGTATATGAAGAGTATGTTCCTCGTCTAGTCCCTCGCGGTCCTCGCAGTGTCCCGAAGAGGGGGCGAATGGACGGGTCTTCATCTGGCTTGCCTGTCTCCAAGAAGCCTCGCAAACCAAGTACTCCTTCAGGTACTCCAGTTGTTGCTAGCATGCTCTTAGGTGAGCACATTTAGTACTCTTTGTTCTTTTATTTTCATGTTTCTCTCTTGAACCGAGTACTTTTCATCTCTTTTTCAGCAGGTGCTCTGGTTTCGTTGGCTGAGGAAGAAGAGGATGATGAAGTCCCCCTCATCATGCGGCGGTGAGTTGTTTTTCATATTCTTGTCGCATTGAATTTTTCCTCTTTGTTTTTAATTTTAGTCTTGAACTTTTTTGAAGTAATCGGAGGCCGGGTGTGAGTTCTTCCGAGGTTCTCGCACCGACTTCTTCCGAAGCTCCAGGGTCGAGTTCTTTGGTTGCCTCTGCCCCGAGCTGTACTGCTCCTCCGGTGCGGAGTTCTTCCACGGCTCCAGCTCTGGCTTCTTCCGTGGCTCCGTTGTCGGCTGTCCCGCTCCCGTCGCCGGGTGGCGGGGACGTCTTCGCCGTCGTGGTTCCCCCTGCGAGGCCTTCTCTTGGCTTCGCAAAGAAAAAAGTAGTCGGGTGAGTAGATTCTTGCTTTATCTTTTTGGCTTTTATCTTCCTTCCTCTGGTTCTTATTGGTGCTTCCTTTTATCACTTTTCAGTGCTTCGTCTTCTCTAATTTCTTCATCGACTTCTTCTCTGCCTCCCGCCGTGCCAACGAGTTCTGAGCCTCGAGACTCACAACATTCTGTTAATGAAGTCGCGGCGGGGGCTTCAGAGCTACCTGGCGGAGTCGCGGACTTGGTCGCTCCGGAGGTAACTGTGGCTGTCGCGCCGGGTCCTTCTGGAGGTTTGGCTCCGGCTTCCCTGGAGGTTGCTCTGGTCGCTCCTCCTTCGCCCCAGCCGGCTTCTCTTTCCCCTTCTTTTGCTTCTGGCGGCCCCTCCCTGTCCGATGACGTGGTGCAACAGTTCGATGCCACTCATCGGTTATCGGAGCTGACCGCAGCCTGGGGGAGCTTGTCGACCCTCGCGACTTCTTTTGGTGAAAAGCTCCAGGTAAGTTTTACTGCCATTTCTCTTTTGCATGCTTGTTTTTCTTCTATCCTTACGCCTTGTTTCTCTTTGCCTCTTTCTGCTCAGTCTTTTTCTCGTGATCATTCTGGGTTCTTTTTCTCATCTGAAAATGAGAGGAAGTTGTCTTCGGAGGTGGACGCTCTGAAAGCCGATCTTGACCTTCTCCGGGTTGAGTTGGAGACGGAGCGTCAATTGCACCAAAAGGAGGAGAAAGCCCTTCGCGCCCGGGTAGTGGAGACGGAGAAACAGAGAGATGCTGCGGTGGAGTCTGCGAAGAATGAATGCAAAGGTGCCACGGGTTCTGCCTGTTTCTTCTTGTATTTTGACTTCTTTTTTCGCTGACTTGTTCTTTGGTGTTCTGTCTAGCTCTCCGAGTTGAGAAGCAAAAGCTCTCGGAGAGTATTGATGAAATGAAGGCCCTTGTCCGTTCTAGTCATAATAGAGCTGAGGAGGTAAATACTCATGCTGAGGAAGAACTCGCCCTTGCTAGGCTGATTAGGCGCGGAGCTGACAGAGATCTTGTGCAGGCCCAAAAAACCATTGAAGGCTTGTCCGGGAAGCTGGTGACGGCTACCGAGAATTGGAATGCCTTGTGGAAATCTTTTCGTTCGGTGGCCGATGTCCTTCGGACTCCAGCGGATGACGGGCAATCTTGGGCGCAGTTCATTCCCCGGATTCCGACTCGTTTCCAAGAGTTCGCGAAGAGGTGTGCCCAAGTATGTACCAAGAATGTGCTGGCCCAGGTCCGGGTCCTTGCTCCAGAAGCGCCTCTCTCCAAGATAGCAGAAGAAGCTGAAAGCCAAGAATATCTTGACGCCGTTGAAAGGATGGAGCCCGAGGTTGAAGATCTAGCCAGTAGGGTTGTAGATAGTCTAAATATTGATATTTCCCTTTCCGATGACAACGCCTGACCCGACTGAGCGTCCTCTTGTAATATTACACTTCCTTTTAAATGAAGATTCTTTATCTTTGTCGATGTATTCTTTGCCTGGGTGCGGTTGAAGTTACTTGACTTGCTGAGTACCTTGTCTTGTTCCCGTCTCTGCTCCGTAAGACAACTCTGTGCGTTATTCTGACGAGGCCCCTCGATTTGTCGAGTACTTTTCTTTTCTTCTTTCCTTTGTGATCCGTCGAGTGCTTTGTTCGTGCTATGACTCGGCATCCGAGTGCTTTCTTGAGTGGCGCTTGTGCTTTCCTAAGGGAAAAGTGGTCCTATCTGGTTGTAGCCCCCGAGCCTCTTGCTTTTCGGAACGAAGTGCTGGAGGGTCTTTTGAAGTTGAAATTTCGATCGACTCAGCCAATTTGCTTTTTGTTAGCTTTTAGCTACCCTCATTGGCGAGTTCAAGCGTTTTTTCAGCTATTTTGCTCTTGGCCGGGATGCTCAGGCATGTTTTCAGCCATTTTGCTTTTTGTTTCGGGTGTTAGCTTTTAGCTACCCTCATCGGCGGGCTCAAGCGTTTTTTCAGCTATTTTGCTCTCGGCCGGAATGCTCAGGCATGTTTTCAGCCATTTTGCTTTTTGTTTCGGGTGTTAGCTTTTAGCTACCCTCATCGGCGGGCTCAAGCGTTTTTTCAGCTATTTTGCTCTCGGCCGGAATGCTCAGGCATGTTTTCAGCCATTTTGCTTTTTGTTTCGGGTGTTAGCTTTTAGCTACCCTCATCGGCGGGCTCAAGCATCTTTTCAGCTATTTTGCTCTTGGCCGGAATGCTCAGGCATGTTTTCAGCCATTTTGCTTTTTGTTTCGGGTGTTAGCTTTTAGCTACCCTCATCGGCGGGCTCAAGCATCTTTTCAGCTATTTTGCTCTCGGCCGGGATGCTCATGCATGTTTTCAGCCATTTTGCTTTTTGTTTCGGGTGTTAGCTTTTAGCTACCCTCATCGGCGGGCTCAAGCATCTTTTCAGCTATTTTGCTCTCGACCGGAATGCTTAGGCATGTTTTCAGCCATTTTGCTTTTTGTTTCGGGTGTTAGCTTTTAGCTACCCTCATCGGCGGGCTCAAGCATCTTTTCAGCTATTTTGCTCTCGGCCGGGAATGCTCAGGCATGTTTTCAGCCATTTTGCTTTTTCGTGAAAACAACTCGTTGGAGTTCATGACAAGACATGCTGTGGATGAATATCATCTTTATTGATCATGAGTATAAACTAATACATATGTTGTTGAAGAGTATTGTCTTTCGTTGATTGTAGGTCCCTTGTGGCTTGCATATCTGTTTTTTCTTGAGTTGTTTTTACGCGTAGAATCTTCTTAGCTGGCTGATGTGCCATGTATTGCTGACTTCTTTTTCATCTTCGGTCATCAACTTGTATGTGCCTGGTCCGGTGACTTTTGTGACAATGAACGGGCCTTCCCATGGACTGAGTAGCTTATGTCGTCCATCAGTCTTTTGTATCCTTCTTAGTACTAAGTCTCCAACTTGTAGTGATCGCGGTTGGGTACTCTTGTTGTAGTGCCGTCTTAAGCCTTGTAGGTATCTGGCTGATTGGAGGGTAGCGTTTATTCTGACTTCTTCTGAGCTGTCGAGTTCTAATCTTCTTGTGTGTTCTGCTTCTCCTTCATCATATTGTTCTATTTTTGGGGAAGTCCAGATCAAGTCGGCGGGTAGTACGGCCTCTGACCCGTAAACTAGGAAGAAGGGTGAGTGGCCTATTGCTCTGCTTATTTGAGTTCGTAGCCCCCATACTACTTTCGGTAATTCTTCAATCCATTTGGACCCATAGTCCACTAGTTCTTCGTATAACCTTGGCTAGTATGAGTCCGTTAGCCCTTTCTACTTGTCCGTTGGCTTCTGGATGTGCAACGGACGCATAGTCTATACTGAAACCACAGTCTTGTGCCCAGCTCTTGAATTCCGTAGCTGTGAAGGGGGAGCCTAGATCTGTGATGATTCGATTGGGCATGCCGAAGCGGTGCATAATGTCTTGGATGAACTCGACTGCTTTGGTTGCGCTGTACTTCGTGAGTGGTTTGTATTCAATCCACTTGGTGAATTTGTCGATTGCTACGAAGATGTACTCGAAGCCGCCTTTTGCTTTTTTCAGGGGTCCTACTTGATCTAGCCCCCAGCAGGAAAAAGGCCAAGCGGGTGGGATGCAGATAAGATTGTGAGCTGGTATATGGGCTTGTCTTGCAAACATTTGGCAACCTTTGCATTTTCTGACAAGCTCTTCGGCGTCTTTCAAAGCGGTTGGCTAGTAGAATCCGGTGCGAAATGCTTTGCCAACCAGTGTCCTTGAGGCGGCATGATTTCCACAGCAACCTGAGTGTATTTCATTTAGGATTTCTTTGCCTTCTTCAAATGAGACACATTTTAGTAATACTCCTGATGATGCTGCTCTTCTGTAGAGTTTATTCCCTACTAAAACGTAGTTTTTGCTTCTGCGAACAACTTGTGTGGCCTCTGCTTTATCTGCTGGCAGTTTATTTTCTTTGATATAGTCAATGAAATCTTGGGTCCATGAAGTGTTGATTGTCAAGATCTGAACGCCTTTAGCCTGAATTTCATGTGTTGTTTCACCGGGTTGTTTGATAGAGGGAACTGATAGCTCTTCTATGAATACGCCGGGTGGAACCTTTGCTCTGTCTGATCCGAGCTTGGCAAGGACATCTGCTGCAATGTTAGAATCGCGTAGGACGTGTAAAATTTCTAATCCTTGGAAGTGTTTTTCAAGTTTCCGTATTTCAGCACAATAAGCACCCATGTTTTCTTTGGTGCAGTCCCAATCTTTGTTGACTTGGTTGATGACCACTGCTGAATCAGCCGTATACGAGTAATCTTTTTATTCCGAGGGTAATCGTGACTCGTAGCCCGTGGATGAGGGCTTCGTATTCTGCTTCGTTATTTGTAGCTTGCCATAATATCTGAAGGACGTACTTGAGTTGTTTTCCTTCTGGAGAAATGAGGAGAACGCCTGCACCGGCCCCGCCTAGTTTGAGTGATCCGTCAAAGTACATTTTCTAGTGGTCGAGGATTGTATCTGATAAGGGCTGTTGAATCTCTGTCCATTCGGCCACAAAATCGGCGAGGGCTTGAGATTTGATTGCTTTCCGTGGGGTGAAATTGATATCAAGAGCTCCAATTTCAACTGCCCATTTGGATATGCGCCCTGTGGCGTCTTTATTGTGTAGGATGTCTCCGAGTGGAAAATCTGTCACTACGGTAATCTTGTGGCTTTCGAAATAGTGGCGAAGCTTCCGTGAGGTAATGAGTAGAGCGTAGAGTAGTTTTTGTACGTGTGGGTACCGGATTTTGGATTCTGACAGTACTTCGCTGATGTAGTATACTGGACGTTGCACTTTATACACGCGCCCTTGTTCTTCTCTTTCTATGACTATTGCTGTACTGATTACGGTGGGAGTTGCCGCGATATATAGCATCATATCTTCATCTTTCTTTGGAGGTGTCAGGATAGGCGATGAAGTGAGGTATTCTTTAAGTTTTTTGAAAGCTTCGTCGGCTTCTATTGTCCACTCGAACTTAGTCTGTCTTCTTTAGTAGTTTAAAGAAAGGTAACCCCTTTTCGCCGAGTCTTGATATGAAACGGTTGAGGGCCACCATGCATCCTGTTAGTTTCTGCACATCTTTGACACTTCTAGGTGGGCCCATTTCTGTTATAGCTCGAATTTGCTTGGTGCTGGCTTCGATCCCGCGCTGACTAACCAAAAATCCGAGTAGTTGTCCTGAGGGAACTCCAAATACACATTTATTTGGGTTCAATTTCCATCTCCATTTCTTCAAGTTTTCGAAGGTTTGCTTTAAATCTTCAATTAGAGTGTCTGGGTTCTTTGTTTTCACCACCACATCGTCCACGTATGCTTCCACATTTTCACCTATTTGATTCCCAAGGCAAGTCTGGATAGCTCTTTGGTACGTGGCGCCGGCGTTCTTTAGTCCAAACGACATGGTCTTGTAGCAGTAGGCACCAAACGGGGTGATGAAAGATGTCTTGCTCTGGTCTTCTTCTTTTAGTGCGATCTGGTGATACCCTGAATAGCAATCGAGAAAAGATAATAACGCAGATCCTGCTGTCGAGTCAACTATCTGGTCAATGCGTGGTAGCCCGAACGGATCTTTTGGGCAATGTTTGTTGAGATCTGTGTAATCGACGCACATACGCCACTCGTCCGTGTTTTTCTTCTGTACAAGGACCGGGTTGGCTAGCCAATCTGGATGAAGGATTTCCTTGATGAATCCGGCTGCCATCAGTTTTGTTATTTCCTTTTTAATTGCTGCCTTCTTGTCAGGTGAGAATCGTCGTAACCGTTGTTTTACAGGTTTGGAGCTTTCGTTAACATCAATTCTGTGCTCAGCCAACTCCCTTGGGACTCCTGGCATGTCGGCTGGCTTCCAAGCGAAGATATCTTTGTTGTCCCGAAGAAAGTTGGTGAGCGCGAGTTCCTATTTTGCCGAGAGGTGAGCACTGATAGTTGCTGTCTTGGAGGTGTCGCCTGTGCCTAAGTCGATTTGCTTGACGTCGGCTTCTTTTGGTGGTGCGATGATACTGGGTTTTTTAGCCGGTATTTCTAATTCTTCTTGGCTTGTTTCTGCAGCGATTGCGGCTATTTCTTTTCTTCCATTGTCAGCTTGTGCTTTAGCTGCAATTTGGATCGCCTGAACGTCGCAGTCAAAAGCGCGCTTTAAATCGCTTCGAAGAGAAAGGATACCGTGGGGTCCTGGCATCTTAAGCAGTAAGTACTGGATAATGTGGTATTGCCATGAATTTGGCCAGTGCTGGACGTCCTAGGATTGCATGATATGATGAATCGAAGTCGGCGACTTCGAATTTGATAAACTCTGTTCGGTAGTTTGAAGGAGTTCCAAAGGTAACAGGTAAAGTAATTTGTCCGAGTGGCATGGCTGCTTTGCCGGGTACTATTCCGTAAAAAGGTGTGCTTGTTGGTGTAATCATCCCGGCGAGTTGTAGTCCCATTTTCCTTAGAGTTTCTGAGAAGATGATGTTAAGCCCAGCTCCTCCATCGATTAGTACTTTGGTGACGGTCATACCAGCTATAGTCGGATCCAGAACCAATGGATAATGGCCTGCGTTTCCCACGCTAGTCCATTGGTCTTCTCTGGTGAATTGGATAGGATACTGTGACCAATTGAGGTATCTTGGTGTAGCCGGTTCTGCTGTCATAATGGTCCGCAGTGCTAGTTTTTCTTGATGTTTGCTTCTGCAATCCGGAGCCCCTGAGAAAATCACTGCTACCGTTCCCCTAGGTTTTTGGAATCCTTTGTCCTCGTGGTTGTCTTCTTCTCTTTTCTGATTGTCCTCTTTGGTGTCTTCCTTACTATCTTTTCTTGTGTATCGATCTTTGAAAGTATAGCAATTTCCGATGGTGTGCCTCCCACTAGGGTGCAATGGGCAACGTATGTTTTCAATGTCATCATATCTTCTGGGTTTGGTAAACTTCTTTGATTTGTCGGCCATTGCCACAGTATTGTCTGGTCTACGTTTTCTTTCTTGATGTCTGCTATTTCGATGATTTTGCTTGTCCGAGTTGTCCTGGTTGTTTCTGTCCGGGAACCTTTCTCGTGTTTTTTCTTCTGCAGTAATCATCTTTTCTACTGTTCGTCTGAATTCTTCATTGTTTCTCGGATTTTCTTTGCAGAAGTCTTGAAATTGCCACCTAGCCATGATTCCGTGAGAGAAAGCTTCAATTACTTCTCGTTCGGTTATGTCATGCACTTGAGCTCGTAGTTCGCCGAATCGTCGATAGTAATTTCTGAGACTTTCACCTCCCTTTTGCTTGAGTCCTTTTAATTCTGCATGGGTGATTGGATGTGTAATGATTCCTGCAAAATTCTCACAAAAAGCTCTTTGCAAATCCTCCCAATTTCTGATAGATCCTGGGTTCAGTTTGTCGAACCATTGGAGAGGCATGGCTTCCAGTGCCATGGGAAAGAACAGGGTTTTGATATCGTCGTCTCCTCCGGCTAGTTCAATTGATTGTGAATATATTCTGAGCCATTGCCTTGGTTCAGTTTTGCCATCATACTTGGAGTGGTTAGACGGTTTGAATTTGTGAGGTAATCGTACCAATGCAAGCCTGTTCGCGAAACAGGGGAATCTGTCGTGTGTCTTGGTTTCTTTGAATTCGGATTCGGCACCTTCTTCTGGCCAACTATCGTTCTGACGGGAATAATCTTGCGAGATTGTCTGGGTAGGTACCCTACTCCTAGTCTTCCTTGGTTGTTCAAATCGGTGGCCTTGATTATGTTCCTTCCTACTTCCTTCGTCATGGCTTCCACCCGGCCCAAGTCTTTCGAAAGCGGATTTCCTTTGATTTTGATCTTCTTGCCTGTGGGTTGTTGATCTGGCGGGTAATCTTGATCGAGCTCTCTCTTCATGCGTTTTCGGGATCGTCGGTCGGAGCAAGTCCTGGAGCTGTTCATACTTCTCACTGGGATGTGAAGTTTTTCCGAGTTCTTCTAATGCTTCTCGAATCTTATCGTAAGGTGTATTCGCCGTGCGTCTCCCCTCGACTTCTCGTTGCGATTTTCTTTTGTCGTACTCAGCCAATTCTGACTCGTATCTGATCCAAGCTTCCCTGCGCTGCCTAGCACGGTGTTGACGCCCTTGCTTCAACTTGTTTTTTCTTTCTCTAGCTTGTTTCTGACTATCTGTTTCTCCGTCGTAGCCTTGGGCAAAAGGTGATATGTTGGATTCTGATTCATCTGATGATCTGACATCGGGTGCTTCTGGGGGATTTAATGGTGACCGCGGTCGTCGAACCATGAGCACTTCTCGCGCATGAGTCGTTCTGTTATTGGCGTTAGTTTTCATGCTGTCGGAGTTGCTAATAACATTAGTGGATGCCTCGGTGTCGTAGATCGAGTCTCCTTCTTGGTAGGGTAGAATTGCTGTCGTCGTCGTGCCGACTAGTTGGGTACCGCTGTCCTCAGGAACAGAACCTGGCCAGTGGATGATGCAGTCTTGGGATGTTATTGTTAGCACGAGACCCTCCTGAGCTCCTATCAGTGGTATCCCGCATCTTGGATTGAAAGATCTTTCGAACTGTCCCTGATAGGATTTTGCCATGTTGTCGAGCCCAAATGGAAAAGAACTCGACTTCTTGGAAGAACTCTGAGGGTAATCCGAGTTGTTTTGGGTTGTGCTCTGGAATCTTGCCAAAAAAGAACTCGGTTTCTTGAAAGCACTCGGATAAAACTTCGCCTTGATGTTTGAATTCGAATCGGATACGAGTGGCCGTGAAATCTGATTTGAATCGGATACTGTGAGCTGTGCGAATCTTCTGGTGAGCTGATCCGTTGTAGTTGGTGAAATATGAAATTCTTTATGATGATCTGGATCTTTGAGGAGATGGCCCTGAAGCTTGCCGTTGTTGTCTGCCTCGCAGATCCATGAGCCGAAGATGAAAGTTGATCCCGTCGGGAAGATTATGTTGTCGAGGTCCATCGAGTTCTCGGATGCAAAGTCGCCGAAATCCCCCTACCTGGCGCGCCAGCTGTCGATGTTTTACCACCGATAGCCTGCCACGGGGGTACCCGGGGCAGTATGTTCGGGCTTCGGCGTATGCAGAACTCGATGGTTAACGCAAGACACAGTCGATTTATCCTGGTTCAGGCCCTCGATCGTAGATCGAGTAATAACCTTACGTCCAGTCGGCGTTAGCCTTTGCGTTGGATTGATTGTCAAGTGTTGTGTTGTACAATCGGTCTTCTCGTCTCAGGAGTCCTGCCCTCCTTTATATAGTCAGGAGGCCAGAGTCCTAGTCCGTTTACAATGAGATTTCCTAGTAGGATTACTTAATAGCTATACTACTAAGATTACATGGGGAGAATCCTAGTTGGACTAGATATTCTCTCTCCCTTGCGGGGTATCCTGTGGGTCCTGCATCGACAAGTTATTAGTATCTTGACTAATTTAGTGAATGTTAAGTACTTAAGTCATTGGTGTGGATACATGTTTTCCTAGAAATGGTATATGTATTTGAGTACTTTGTATAATCATAAATTTTTTCTTAAATTAAATATTTTTGTGCATAATTAGTTAATAATTTTCATTTTTTTTACAAATACCGGTAAATTAAATAGCCTTCGTTGTAGGCTTATAGCTTGCTATTGTTTGTTATAGCTTTCAGAGAAGAATGCAGCTATGTATTGTAGCCTGCTGTTTACAAAATGGTACCTCCTCCGTTATAAATTATAAGACGTTTTTAAGTTTTTTTAGATATATAAAATTTGTTATACACTAAGATATACATTATGTATGGATACATATAATAAAAACAATTTATCTAGAAAACTCAATATTTCTTATAATTTAGATTTTTTTTTCCTGAGACGAGCTTATAATTGGGAATTGAGGAAAACTAGTACTAACTACTGTCATGTCTACTGGAGGACATGGAAAACCGTAAACAAGAAACCGCCGGAGGCAGAAACCGGCGGGGCCAAGGCTGTCTCGCGGTGGTCGTGAAAGCGGACGGAAAGCGGCGGCGGACACCTCCCCGGTTTCTCCCGCGACTAAAAAAATCCGAGCCTTTCTTCCCCCAACTTGCGCCGCTACAGTCCAGGCGCTCTCGCTGCCTCCCTCTTAGTCCAAGACCACTATATATACAGTACTCGTCCCCGCTTTCTTCCTCGCCAATTTCTGATCATCAACCAAGTGTAAAGGGTGCGAAGAAGCAGTAGCAAAAGGATTGGATTCTCGTGTTCTTGGAGTGGTCCATCGAGCTTCGGGAGAGAGACAGAAAGAGGGACAGCAAGCAATGGCGACCGCAGGGAAGGTGATCAAGTGCAAAGGTACGTCTTCTACCTCTGCCTTTCCTGATGGCTACTCGCTAGAAGCCTAATCATCGGATTGATTTGGTTCTTGGATCCCCTTCAGCCGCCGTGGCGTGGGAGGCCGGCAAGCCGCTGTCCATCGAGGAGGTGGAGGTGGCGCCGCCACAGGCCATGGAGGTGCGTGTCAAGATCCTCTACACCGCGCTCTGCCACACCGACGTCTACTTCTGGGAGGCCAAGGTAGTATATGCTGTGTGTGTGTGTGTGTGTGTGTATCCTCGCTGCTGCTTCTTGACCTCCATGCATTTGTCTAAGTGTGATTTTCTGGCTGAATCTTGTTT
Source organism: Miscanthus floridulus (assembly GCF_019320115.1). NCBI lineage: Eukaryota > Viridiplantae > Streptophyta > Magnoliopsida > Poales > Poaceae > Miscanthus > Miscanthus floridulus. Next base: position 66,451,613 of record NC_089589.1, read on the forward strand.
TGTGCAGGGGCAAACTCCGGTGTTCCCGAGGATCTTAGGACACGAAGCGGGAGGGTATGCACTTGCCTTCTTCTCCCTGTCCTGCTCTCTCTCTCTCTCTCTCTCTCTCTCTCTCTCTGTGTGTGTGTGTTTGAGGAAACCTGTCCTGTTGTGTTGTTACTGTTTTCTATTTCTTGCACTGAGCTCATCACTTCTTTCCACTATATTTTTTTTAGTTGTGCGCTTCTACTAGTTTTAGTGCTTCGATTCTAAATATAGCTAGTCAATTCATTTCGAGCACTGTTTTGGCAGCGGGTTTGAGATTCCGGCCCGTTCGCGTGCCTTAAACCTGATCCGCTTCTTTTTTTCATCTGGAACAGTGTTTTTCTCTCACAAATTCCTCCAGCATTCATCCAAACCATCCAAATTCCTCCAGAATTCCTCCATTACTAAAGAAAGCAAGTGTGCATATTTTATTGAATTGGATATAAAGCATCAAGTAAAGCCTCATGTGCAGATTCAAGGAACACGAAGTCAGTCATGACACAAGCACACACACATAATTAGCCTTTTTCTTAGGATAATATTTTTTACGTGTTCTAGAATAAGAACTGTACTTAAGATGTTTATATGTATTCGTTTTTTCCCCTTAGACTGAGAGACAAGTACATGATTCATTTCTTGAAACATCTCGGTTGACTAATTTTGCATATATAGAGAAGTCGATTCTGTTGAAGTGGGATGTTGATAGCATTTTAATGAATATTATTATTCACACTCCTAATACTAGTCCAAGCTGTCTAATAAATCCATTTCGTTCCAAACTAATAACTCTCCTCGCAGCATCGTGGAGAGCGTTGGGGAGGGTGTGACCGAGCTCGCACCAGGCGACCATGTCCTCCCGGTGTTCACCGGCGAGTGCAAGGAGTGTGCTCACTGCAAGTCGGAGGAGAGCAACATGTGTGACCTCCTCAGGATCAACGTCGACCGGGGCGTGATGATCGGCGATGGAAAGTCCCGCTTCACCATCAACGGACAGCCTATCTTCCACTTCGTTGGGACATCCACCTTCAGCGAGTACACCGTCATCCATGTCGGCTGCCTCGCCAAGATCAACCCCGAGGCGCCTCTCGACAAAGTTTGTATTCTCAGCTGTGGTATCTCAACTGGTAAGATGCATGCATGGTCCTTGATTCAGTCATATATTTCCCAAGGAATATCATGTTTTAGCAGGATGGCTTACTGAATCCTTGTCATTGCTTTGGTGCAGGTCTTGGCGCAACACTGAATGTGGCAAAACCAGTAAAGGGTTCGACGGTGGCGATTTTCGGTCTTGGGGCTGTAGGCCTTGCTGTAAGTGCTGGCTGCGTTAAGAGTTTTTCAGCATCGATCTGACAAGTACTCGTGTCGTGCGACATAATGGGATTATGATTGGACTGAATCTCTGTACTACATTTGCACGTGATCAGGCTATGGAAGGTGCTAGACTGGCTGGGGCATCAAGGATCTTCGGTGTGGACATCAACCCAGCAAAATACGAGCAAGGTACTTTTATAATCCACTGTCACCTTATTATGTGTATAATGTCAGTTTTGTACTTATATGGTTCTTGATGCTGATGGTACACTGAACTTACCAACGTGTTCCATTTTCTTTTTCAGCTAAGAAATTTGGCTGCACTGATTTCGTTAATCCCAAGGACCACGACAAGCCAGTGCAGGAGGTTTGTGTTTCTTTTGTTCTGATGAGTATACTGAATTTGACTCTTTGTGTATCTGATATCCACTGCTCATTGCTGTTGCAGGTACTCATTGAGCTGACCAACGGCGGTGTCGACCGCAGCGTGGAGTGCACCGGCAACGTCAATGCCATGATATCCGCCTTCGAATGTGTCCACGACGTATGTCCTCATCAGCCAATCCAATGATTCTTCTGTAATTCTATCACCATTTGCTTTCAGACTGAATGGAATCTGAAACGGGCGGCGCTCTGAATTGTGAACTGTAATTGTGAATGCAGGGATGGGGTGTCGCCGTGCTGGTGGGTGTCCCGCACAGGGAGGACCAGTTCAAGACCCACCCCATGAACTTCCTCAACGAGAAGACTCTCAAGGGCACCTTCTTCGGCAACTACAAGCCGCGCACCGACCTGCCCAACGTCGTCGAGATGTACATGAAGAAGGTAAATATAATAATGACCATGAATCGCTGGATCTGTAACTTTTTAATTGCAGGCTAGTGAAAAGGAAAACCTGAATCTTCAAAGATATTCCTCCTGATTCATCAATAACCTGCGATGTAGGAGCTGGAGCTGGAGAAGTTCATCACACACAGCGTGCCCTTCTCCGAGATCAACACGGCGTTCGACCTGATGCTCAAGGGGGAGAGCCTGCGCTGCATCATGAGGATGGAGGACTAGAGCTTCATTGCCAGCTTCTGCATCCATGTTGCATAACAACGCATGTGAAAAGTTGAAGGCGCTCCTCCCTTGTGTAGTACAGTGTAGTAATAAAAATGTTAATGTTTGTCCTGAGCGAGCATGCCCATCCTGTATTCTGTTTCACGGTTTCGTCTTTATTGTCCGTGTGTGCTGTGTGTGGTCAGGTTTAATTCCAGCCCTTCTTAGAAAACCCAAAAAAACAAAACGTTTGTGGCCAGGTTTCAGAGAGTCCCTGTATGTAATTGCCATTTTGCATAACAATAATGAAATAGTATTGTCAGTGTTAATAACGTTCCAGCCTTCCAAGCCTCCCTTCCTTCCTCGCAAATTGCAGTTTTACTTGAGGTTGTCTTGAGATTAGGATGCTACAACAAGTGATCGCCTCTAGATCAATGGTTGTGTCGCTTGGTGAAGAACTACCCACCCAAGCTCGGTTCGCGACCGGAACGACTTTGGTTTGTCGCACTCGCACGGGTGTATTTTTCCCACGTTGGGTCGCACGGGAGAGCTAATGGACCCAGGATATTTATCTCCATTTTCCCCATGTAGGTGTTGACTGTGTGCGTGTGTGGGTCAGTAGAAGGATTCTGTCGCATAACCTCTCCGTGCCGCTTTTTTTTTCTTACAACAACCTCTCCGTACCGATTTGTGTGGGCTCCGAGCATGGCATAAAAATTGTATCACCGTGCCTCCCTATATACATGCTATAGTTGCCACGTATCTATTCTCACAAATCCAACTGACGCATGGCGGTGTTGGAAAAGCAGCGGCGTGGGAGACCACGATTGGAGCATGCGAAGTCTGCAAAGCGCGCCGTTGGATCTATGAGACTGAATATATGGCAACTATTTATAGCACGTATGCAGGGCAGGGCGGACCTACAGGGTATGCCGGTAGGTCGACGGCATACCCTGAGATCTGCCCATAAATAAGTATACATATATACGGAAAAAAAAAACTTACCTACTCAATCCTGCGAGTGGCCACCGAGAATGTTTCGCCTGGCCGCACATACAGGCAGTTAAGGGTGGCAACGGGTAAATCCCCATCGGGTATGGCCACCTCAGACCCATCCCCGCCATAAAAATTTGGTACCGTCAGAATACCCATACCCGTCATGGGTGGGGAATTTTCCCCAGACCCATACTCGGCCGGGTAAATCATACCCGTCGGGTCACCCGTACCCGCCAACAATTTATTCACGCACATGAAAATCAACAATTCAACAGCAACCATCACTAACCAGAGCACACAAAATTAGACAAATAATAGCATATAATAATGTCTTCTGCAAATTAATATTCCTTTCTATTTAGTTTCTCCTCTATGTTAGTCATGATTAATGTAGAAGTTTTTTATTATAGACATGGTTTCAGAAACTTTCAAATGGAGTATTGGACTCGTTGACTCCAGAACAAGTGATGCACTGCAACACTGAAGAAGAGTGTAGCCATCTTGCAAGTACCATACCTCATGTTGAAGCAGCATTGCTTGAATGGGCCATCAATCTCATGGCAGATGTGGTGGAAAATGAAAGTTACAACAAGATGAATGCTCGCAACATTGCTATGGTTTTTGCACCAAATATGACCAAGGTTACTGGCAAGCATATTTGTTTCTCTCTACCTGCATTATTTTTTAGAATCTATAGTCTAACCACGGAGCATTGATCTCTTTTAGATGACTGGGTATTTTTCACCCATGGGTAAACGGTTACGGGGACTGCTAGAACATACCCATACCCGCGTACCCGATAGATGAAGGGTTTGGTCCATTTATATACCCATGGGTAGTGTGATTAGTCCATATTTAGACCCTAATGGAGTAAATACCCATTGGGTATCGGGTCGCGGGTCCCCGTTGCCATCTTTACAGGCAGTCGATCGCGCGCGGCCGCAAGGGCTGACCCATAGGGCGAGTCGACGACTCGATCTATACGCCGCGGTCGCTAATCGTAGATTCCCACAGCAATCCCAGTCGAAGCAGTCATGGACGAGTGGCGGCGGCTTGACGCCTAGACACCGATCGCCCGAGACTGATGAGAGGTCAGGTCAGACGTCAATGCAAAGCACGGTTGCGCGATGCCTGATGGCCGGTGTAGAACCCAAGCGTCGTTGAGGCCGAAGACTGCCAAGCGGCAAGAGGTTTGCACTTTAGCATAATCCTCTCTTGCTTATATATTTAATTTCTTCCTTTTTCTACACTGAAAGGTTAGCACTAGTAGACAAATTAGCTGTACTCCTGATTCTCAACCCCCTTCAGTCTCGGTTTTGGAACCGGAAACACGAATCCAGGACTAAAAGGCCCCTCCTTTAGTCCCGGTTTCGCGCCCGGGACTAAAGGTCCACCTCCCGGCCTGGCCACATGGTCCGGCCCTTTAGTCCCGGTTGGTATTACCAACCGGGACTAAAGGTTTTTTTTGTTTCTATTTTCAATTGATGATTCGTTTTGGTTTTCAAATATGTTTTCGAATACGCATTCTACGCTGCTAATAATATACGTATTCTACACCTTTATAATGTTCAAACATTTTGTACAAACTAAAGTATGAAACTAACGTATATATTACACACATATATATATAATGTTATTTTATGTACATATAATATATATATATATATATATATATATATATATATATATATATATATATATATATATATATATATATATTACAAATAAAGCTTGCATTGTATATTCTATCGTATCCTTGGGATAATAAATTTACTCCATCTGGTTTGGTTTCCATGTTTCGTTCACGTCATTGTAGAACTCGCCGGCGGGGTTTAGGACCTGGTCATTAAGAAATCCTGCTATGATCTCTTGAATTGCTTTCAGTTGGTCACGTCGTATGACTTTTTCCTTCAACCATAGAGTCTTCAATAAAAGTTAAAAGAAAAGTATTTATTTATATATATATATATATTTGTGTGTGTTGGTCACGTGATTACTTATATATATGAGCAATAAAAGAAATTGTGAATGTATGAATATATTTATATAACGTACTTTGAGGTTCTCTTTAGGAGTTCTTTTTTAGTACGCCATGTTGAACTCACAAACATAGTATCCGTAGTAGTTGTTCCCTTGTTTTTGCCTCAGAACCCACTTTTACGAGAAAAAAGATCCAGTGAATTGAAAGCATGCATGGTGTTAATTGAATTATATATAAATGTAGCTAGTACTTACATTGTGTGAGATTACATCCAGTAGCGCTTTGCAATGTTTCATGTGGTGTTCCTCAATGAAACTTTTTCAAACACCGCGCCTAATAAAATAAAAAATTAATTTGGCCTTTAATAATTGTTGCAGTTAAGAGATCGGGGTATATATAGTTGCTAGAGAGACCAAATTACCCTTGGATAATATCTATTATGTCTTGGTACTCTATTTGCTCTTTTCTTAATGAGTCTAAGATGCTCAACTGACTATTGGCCATATCGATGACCATCAATATCCAGTGATTGCTGTATATGTTTTTATACACAAATATGATCGACATTAACTAGAGTCAACATATATATATGGGAGATAGCTTAGCTAGTAAGCAAATAATTAAACAAATGTTCATATGATCGACATTAATTATTTAACACTCACTTGAAGTTGTAGGGGAAAAGTATGTCCTTGTTTTGTTGGTTCACTAAGAACCTCATGAGATGTTTCTCGAGTTCAGCTTTCCATTGAGGCGGGGGATTAGGGTGTTTGAATACGACATATGGATCAACGAAACCAACATCATTATCCTTTCTCTTTCTGAGGTCTGTCATCTCATATCTGCATATATAAAAATATAGTGTGAGGATATATAATTTATATATATACATGTAACTTTATATATATACACTTTAATAGTAGAAAATAATCACACTTACAGACAATAGCAGCTAATGAGACTTTTGTCGAGAGAGTCTAGGTGGCATAGTTGGTGTAATTCTGAAAACTCGACATATATAACGTCATCGCCACGGAAGTAATGTTGGTTTCTAACTATGATAGAAACAAAGGTCTCTCCCCGTTCACACGTCGCCATGTACCACTTGTGTTAGCAGGTACATTTGCGTACCCAGTTCACCTAAGGCCTCATGGTTGTATAGACTCTTTTCATGTTCAAATTTCTTCCAAGGATCCACTTTCGGAGCATATGGTCCTTCAGCGAGCACTTGGGCAAGGTCCAAACCGGTATCCTCGTAAAACCGAGCTAGGTCCTCAAAATCGACGTCCAGTACGTCTAAGTTTGAACCATATTCATTACGAATGACAAGAGGGGGGACTGATTGTTGCGATTGTTGTCCGAGTTGTGCAACACCTTTTCCTGCTCTAGTCTTTTTCTGCTTCGCCTCAAATGACTTGGTGAGAGAGCGGTCGTAGTCCGATTTTGGCAGGGTCTTTTGAGATTCCCGCTTTTTCTGGTCCACCTTCTTTCTTAGAAGATCTGGAGGTAGGTAGAAGTACGGTTTCTCCGGATTCTCCCTCGCTTCTCGTTGCTTTCTTACTTTTTCGAAGAAACTGCTCACATCTTTTTGTACTACAACATTTAATTCTTTTTCACTTTTCTCGTAAGCCAGTTTTTGGAGAATAACTGGATTAGAGGAGGCTTTCTTCTTTGCCGGCTGGTGGGCCAACGGCTTCGTTTGCAGAGCGGACCTCTTAGGAGCTAGCTGCTTCTTGGTCATGAAGGGAGGCAGGGCAGCCGTTGGAGACCTCCTTGGAGGTGGCGGTGGTGGCGGCGTTGCATAATCATTGCCCGGAGCACTATGATGATCTGGAGATTGAATAATTGGACTTAGGTTGGTGGAGGCCTTGCTGTGTGAGTACAAAAAAGAATAATTAGGTATAAGAAATATTGTTATTATTAATCATGCATGTCAATAGAAAATTAGTGAAAAAATTGTTTCGTTCACTTTTATCCGCACCTATTGTCTGGCAGTTGAGGAAGCGGTGGTGGACTAGAGACCCCGGGAATAATGATGTAGCGCTTGCGCCATAGTATGAATGTCTTCTCTGCTTCTCCTAGAGTCTTCTCTCCATCACCTCCTGGAATGTCAAGAGCCAGATCACTAAAACCTTTGTTAACTCTATCCACTGAGGCGCTAACATATCCAGGTGGTATTATTGCCCCATGGATTCTTGGTGTCTTGGTAGGATCTGGAGGAGAAAAAACACCGAGAGCCACCATGATTGTGGCATTCTCTTTTGGAATATGTAGCTCACATGATGTAAACGGTGCAGTGATGTCATCCATGGGAAAACGTAGCATTGCGTCAACTTGATTTGGCAACTCCGTGGAAGCGCAGCTGCTTTTCAACTGATCAGGGGGGCTAATATTAATGTTGATTCCTGGATCTGATGCCTGCATTTGGGCACTCATTGCTATTTGCACTTGCTTTATGATTTCGTCCTGTATTCTAGATTGCATGTCTTTTCCATGCTCCTGTGCTTGAAGCAACACCTCCCGTGACTCACGAACATATTCCTCCAACCTGCTGATCCGCGCTGCATCCTCATTCTTCCTTCTCTGTCGGCTTCTGTAGGTATCTCTGTCATTAGGGAAACCATGCTCCCAAGAAATGTTCCGTCCTAAACCTCTCATTCGGCCACTGTGTTTAGTAGTCCCGATGGCATATGTTGGTTCATCCTTCTCTCTAATGGGCCTGAACGCACCAATAGCTTTAGCTTGTAAAGCATAAGAAAATCTTTGTGTTGCTCTTTCGAGTTTTGGGCCATGAACTAGCTTCCCGGTCTCTAGGTCCAGTCTTTCCCCATGAGCAAAAAACCAATTCTTCGCGCGTTTGGGCCAATTGAGTGATTCTGGTGTGATACCCTTGGCAAGAATGTCCGCTTCCATTTTTCCCACTTGGGAATAGCAGTCGCGTAGCCACCTGATCCCATGCCATGGTGGTATACCTTCTGTCGGGCATTCTCTTGGTTCCTTCTCACCCGTTCCTCACCCTCTTCCGATGTCTTGTACTGTACAAAATCATTCTAGTAGGGCCTCAACTTCGCAAGCGGGCCACTAGTATTGAAATTGGGCGTTAGGTTCTTCTTGACATATTTCGTGTATAGGGATTTCTTCCAAGTCTGAAATTGTGTGGCCATCTTCTTCATAGCCCACTTTCAAACTAGTTCCTTCAATTCATCACCGTTGATAGCATCATAATCATTCGCTTGCAACATGAAATGTTGAAGGATATCATCCCAAATTAAATTCTTATCAAGATCAGAGACAAAACTAACATTAGGCTCATTGATCTTTTGCTTCCATTCAAGGGCACTGATCGGAAGTCTGTCCCTTACAAGGCACCCACAGTGTTGCACGAATTTCCTTGCATGTGGACCAAGTGGTTCGCCTGTCTCGATATTGAATTCCGATATTATGTAGCGCCCCTCCAATGGCTTTTTCGGGCCTCGAATATCTTTGCTTTTCGCCGTTGTGGTCGTCGATCCAGAGGGCTACATATAAAAAAGAATAAATAAATATCATGTGTACACATAATAGATGATAGATATTCAAATATATATATATAATATTCAAATATATATATAAATATATATACCTCGCTAGTATTTTCTTGCACAATATTTTCTTGGTTATCTTCAAGAGCCAGGTATTGACTCCCGTCATCTACATCCTGCTGGTCACCATCGGCAAATTGAGTGCCGGTGTTGATAATATCCATCATTTCTTCATCCATGTTGTCTCTCGGGGTAGCCATCTTGCTTTTACACCACTAGATATATCTATAAAAAATAAAAACTATATCTATCAAATATCCATCAAATTCTAGCTCAAAAACATGTTTAAATAAATAACCATCCGTACTAGTTGACCTTGCTTACGTGATCATCTCGGCGAGCATTTCTTCACCGGACGGCACCGTACTTGGCCACGGAAGAGCTCTGATTCTACGAGGAAGGGAACATGGTCTTCCATGACCGTTGCCGCTCTCCCCCGTAGAATCAAAGCTCCTCCTTAACGTCCGTTACTGCTCGGCATAGAACATGCTAGCCGAGATGAACACGGTCCGCAAGTTCAACTAGTACGAATTTTCTACAATTTTCTAACTATTTTCTAAGTTTTTCATTTCATAGAAAAATTAATTCTAAAAATAAAAGGCATGATTTCTAAGTATTTCAGTTCATGGAAAAATTAATTGTAAGTGACCTGCTCGACATTGGCGAGCTCACGGGCGTTTCATGGAAAAATTAATTCTAAGTGACCTGCTCGACAAAATTGAGAAAAAACACACACTCTCATGACCACACATCTTCTAAGATCACATAAGCTTCCGTACTAGTTGACCTTACTTACGTGATCATCTTCGCGGGCATTTCTCCACCGGACGGCACCGTACTTGGCCACGGAAGAGCTCTAATTCTACGAGGAGGGGAACACGGTCTTCCACGACTGTTGCCGCTCTCCCTCGTAGAATCAAAGCTCCTCCTTGACGTCCGTTACCGCTCGACAGAGAACATGCTAGCCGAGATGAACACGGTCTGCAAGTTCAACTAGTACAGATTTTCTACAATTTTCTAACTAGTCCGCGCCAAGGAGGCGGAGGTATGCCCGCCCGAGTATGAGAACTACGTGCCCTGCTACTACAACATCACGGACACCGTCGAACGTCTCGGATCTGGTGGTCGACGTCGTCATAAGCTACCATGCGAAAAGGAGGAAACAACGAGACACCGGGCCGTGCCCGTGCTCTCACATTACAAGATTGCCGACATGAGGGCTCAGCACACGCATCCATCCGATTACAAAAGGTTGGAGCAATTAATCCATCATAAACGGATTATATATGGTGGCGGCGGTGGCTCACATCCAAGGTGTCAAACGCGAGGTCCAGCTCCTACAGCTAAAAAACATGTTAGAGACTTAGACTTTACTAAAAACAGTAATAATCTGTTTCATTACAGGACTGGGAAGCTATCACTATTCCTACAATTAGAAAGAATATTCTAGTCATGGATCACATGCCGATGGTAAATATGGCTGCAGGAAAGCCCATCCATTTGAGCTTTGCCTCTTAAGAGCAGTAAGTATGGTTAGGTGAAATCAAATATCGCCATGCAAAAGTAGCAGACTAGCTAAATTGTTACCCTCAACCTCAAGTGGCATGGGTGATTGACCGGTAATAACAGTGGTACACGTCTTTGCCATTTAATTTGATCATCGACGCGCACATGCAAATACATATTACATAGTACCAGACACAAGCATAAATATCAGTATGAATTCATGGCCTCAGTCGCCCACATTCTAGCACCAAGCAGCCTAACATATAAATAGAAGTATGCACCAATTGCAAAGGCTACTAGCTAGCACCAAATCGAAGCGATACATTCATTGAGCAATGGCACTGAACGAGATGGCCATATAGTAGCAAAAGAGTGTAGAGGAAGAGGGAGACCGGGCCAAACCTAGAGAAGACATGCCATAATAGAGATGCTTGGCCTACTGTGGATCTTGGAGAAGACTACGTCTCGCGGATCTAACACAAGAACGAGGGCTTCAAAGTTCAAACATAGCACGGAGAGGAGGATGAAGAAGGGGACGAATTGGAGGAGATAGACACCTCGAAGAACCTTGAACCGTTTGGGGGCGAGGTGGGCCGGGGACGAGGACGACGCGAGGCGTGCGCTGGCTGGCCGGAGAAGAAGCGCGCATGCGCGTGGGGCCGGTGACAGCGTGCGTGTGTGATGAGGTGAGGCTAGGGTGGTCGCCTGGGGGTGGCGGCGCTACTGGATCGGATCGATCTGGTGGAGAAGATGAGGCGACGAAGAAGAAGGCTTGGCGGCTACTGGATCCGGTTGGAGAGAAGGCAGCGGAGACAGAGAGGAAGAGAACTAAGGGAAAAGGGCGTGGTTTATAAAGGGGGACCTGTAGTCCCGGGTGATTATTAGAATCGGGACTAAAGGTTCTTTAGTCCCGGGTGATGGTTAGAACCGGGACTAAAGGTCTGACCTTTAGTCCCGGGTGTAGCCACGACCTAGGAGTAAAGGAGATTTTGGTGGGCCACGAAAACACAACCCATCTTTAGTAGTCCCGGGTGATGGTTAGAACCGAGACTAAAGGTTCTTTAGTCTCGGGTGATGGTTAGAACCGGGACTAAAGGTCTGACCTTTAGTCCCGGGTAGTTGGTCCACCCGGGAGTAAAGGTGGGTTCCAGTTTGGCTTCTCGCCAGTTTGTAGAAGTTTTTCCTTTTTTATATATTTCTTTTATATAAATATGCAGAGAGTTGTTAATTTCCTAGTAAATAAAATATTAGCAAAAAAATACAAAAAGAATTCTGGGACCTGGTTTTGCATTATTGTACATAAGAAAAATCTGTAACCTAAACTCTTTTATTTTACCGTATAAATATTTAACATAGCGTAAATAATAATCATAATTTTCACCATGCAAAAATGTACTACTTAATTAAAATTATTAAAACTATTGCTTTTCGACAGGAAATTAGTTTTCACATCTTATTTGATGAGGACATCATTGGCTCCAATATGACCATGCCAACCACTTCTATACCAAAGGTGCAACAATTCTATATGAGGCTTATCATTGATGCATTTGATGAATTGATACTGCACCATGATGTGTGTTCATTCTCATTTTCAGAATTACTTACATGGATCAAGGGAAGGTTTGATTGCATATGGAAAACATGGAAGGTTAATGAAGTTGATTGGGGACCAAATCCATGTATTCCTAACGTCCTCCACTAGGCCACCACGTCACTTTGGTCCCAAGGAAAGAAAGAGTCCAAGTCCAACACGTTTTGGAAGTTGAATTCGGACTGCAAAATAGTCCTAAATTGCGACGGTCACCACGACTTCATATGGACTCCGATTGGGACGTTCTAGCACTTTTTGGAAAGCTTATCAAGTCTATTTTCCAACGGATCTGGACTCATGGCTATATCTTATCCGATGCTTCCGCAATCGTCGTTTCAACGCCGGGACCTTTTCTGCCTTTGGTGCTGCGTCACCCTATTTTGGGCCGATGGTCCATGTATCAAGTTGGGTCCATTAAGGACGTGTCCTAGGGTTGGAGAACGACCCCCACACCCCCCTGGTCGTTCCCTAGGTATTAATAAGGATTAGAGCCGCCACAAACAGATTGGGTTTTGGCTTTTTCTGGACTATAGGAGATTAAAAACAACAAAGAACTGGAAGTCTCTCACCGATCAACCTTGCTCTGATTACCAACTGATATGAACCCGCTAGGGTGAATCCCGATCTTTCGATGAGAGAAGGTGGATAACTCGATTTGGGGATGGAGATGACGTTCACGGCCCGACTACAACCATCCAAGGATGCTGCGCCTTAGCAACCGATACACCACCTCCAACGGCCGTCGCAATCTTGTGGAGCGCGACAACCAGCCACTAGGGCTCCCGTCCTGCAAGCAATCGAAGAACTAGCAAGAACGAGGAAACAAGCACTGAATTTGCAAGATGAAATTGAAAGCCTCAAACTGAATCTTATTATGAGTGGGGTTCCGAAGACAAGGAGACGGGCGGCTGGATCAGCACGCGCGCCTACAAGCAAGTAGCAAAGGCTAAACTTGATCTAAACAAAACCCAATCTGTTTGTGGCGGCTCTAATCCTTATTAATACCTAGGGAACGACCAGGGGGGTGTGGGGGTCGTTCTCCAACCCTAGGACACGTCCTTAATGGACCCAACTTGATACATGGACCATCGGCCCAAAATAGGGTGACGCAGCACCAAAGGCAGAAAAGGTCCCGGCGTTGAAACGACGAATGCGGAAGCATCGGATAAGATATAGCCATGAGTCCAGATCCGTTGGAAAATAGACTTGATAAGCTTTCCAAAAAGTGCTAGAACGTCCCAATCGGAGTCCATATGAAGTCGTGGTGACCGTCGCAATTTAGGACTATTTTGCAGTCCGAATTCAACTTCCAAAACGTGTTGGACTTGGACTCTTTCTTTCCTTGGGACCAAAGTGACGTGGTGGCCTAGTGGAGGACGTTAGGAATACATGGATTTGGTCCCCAATCAACTTCATTAACCTTCCATGTTTTCCATATGCAATCAAACCTTCCCTTGATCCATGTAAGTAATTCTGAAAATGAGAATGAACACACATCATGGTGCAGTATCAATTCATCAAATGCATCAATGATAAGCCTCATATAGAATTGTTGCACCTTTGGTATAGAAGTGGTTGGCATGGTATATTTGATGAATTGATACTGCACCATGATGTGTGTTCATTCTCATTTTCAGAATTACTTACATGGATCAAGGGAAGGTTTGATTGCATATGGAAAACATGGAAGGTTAATGAAGTTGATTGGGGACCAAATCCATGTATTCCTAACGTCCTCCACTAGGCCACCACGTCACTTTGGTCCCAAGGAAAGAAAGAGTCCAAGTCCAACACGTTTTGGAAGTTGAATTCGGACTGCAAAATAGTCCTAAATTGCGACGGTCACCACGACTTCATATGGACTCCGATTGGGACGTTCTAGCACTTTTTGGAAAGCTTATCAAGTCTATTTTCCAACGGATCTGGACTCATGGCTATATCTTATCCGATGCTTCCGCAATCGTCGTTTCAACGCCGGGACCTTTTCTGCCTTTGGTGCTGCGTCACCCTATTTTGGGCCGATGGTCCATGTATCAAGTTGGGTCCATTAAGGACGTGTCCTAGGGTTGGAGAACGACCCCCACACCCCCCTGGTCGTTCCCTAGGTATTAATAAGGATTAGAGCCGCCACAAACAGATTGGGTTTTGTTTAGATCAAGTTTAGCCTTTGCTACTTGCTTGTAGGCGCGCGTGCTGATCCAGCCGCCCGTCTCCTTGTCTTCGGAACCCCACTCATAATAAGATTCAGTTTGAGGCTTTCAATTTCATCTTGCAAATTCAGTGCTTGTTTCCTCGTTCTTGCTAGTTCTTCGATTGCTTGCAGGACGGGAGCCCTAGTGGCTGGTTGTCGCGCTCCACAAGATTGCGACGGCCGTTGGAGGTGGTGTATCGGTTGCTAAGGCGCAGCATCCTTGGATGGTTGTAGTCGGGCCGTGAACGTCATCTCCATCCCCAAATCGAGTTATCCACCTTCTCTCATCGAAAGATCGGGATTCACCCTAGCGGGTTCATATCATTATTGATGTTGATCATTTGTTTTTTCATCACACATTCTCCACAGGAAATCCACCGTCAAGCAAAAAATTCATTTAAATGGTAGAAAATATGAATACACGACAGAAATATAAATACACTATATATATCAAGCGGGCACAGTAGTGAACTTCTTCTTAATGTATATCCCTTGGTTATGATCGCGTTGTAACCATGGAGTGTCGTCATCATTTAGCTGGATCCTTGGGTCTTTGTTCACTGTGAAGGTGAAAGCTCTAGTTTGGTTTTGGTGAATTGATGAAACTCTAAGTGCTAACCTAGTTTATCAAGTGATCATGAGATAGGTAGCACACTTCAAGTGGAGAAGCTAATAAAGATCATAGCATGACAATGGTGATGGCATGGTGATGATCAAGGGCTTAAACTTGAAAAGAAGAAAGAGAAAAACAAAAAGCTCAAGGCAAAGGTATAATTTGTAGGAGCTATTTTGTTTTAGCGATCAAGACACTTAGAAAGTGTGATCACATTTAGGTTTGATAGCCGTACTATTAAGAGGGGTGAAACTCGTATCGGAATGCGGTTATCAAAGTGCCACTAGATGCTCTAACTCATTGCATATGCATTTAGGATCTAGTGGAGTGCTAACACCCTTGAAAATGTTTGTGAAAATATGCTAACACATGTGCACAAGGTGATACACTTGGTGATTAGCACATTTGAGCAAGGGTGAAGAAGACAAAGAAGATGCCAGCGTCGATCAAGTGACCGGACACTGGATCTGAATGCACCGAACGCTGACTGCCTACGTCTGGTCGCGCTGACTTGGCGGTATAGTAGCTAGGGTATATCACCGGACGCTGGGCTATGTTCGATCAAGGTGGACCGGACGCGTCCGGACGAAGAAAAATGGATTTGGACCCTTACTTTACTCGACCGGACACTGAGGCTCCAGCGTCCGATCAGTTTTGCCGGAGCGTCTGGTCAACACTTAGCCGTTGTGATCTGACAATTTAGTTTTAACTCAGAGTGACACATGGCAAAATCAGTGGACTGGACGCGAGTCCAGGGTCCGGTCAGTATGACTGAAGAGTCCGGTCAGAGCGCAGTGTGCCCAGTGAAGGGGTACAACGGCTCTATTTCGTGTGGGCTTTTATTTAAGCCCCATGGCTGGCTATGGCTCATATCTTTGGCCATTTTCATTGACATAGCAACCTTGTGAGCTTAGCCAAAGCTCTCCCACTCATCTCCATCATTGATTCATCATCATAGTGAGATTGGGAGTGATCCAAGTGCATTGCTTGAGTGATTGCATCTAGAGACACTTGGTGTTCGTGTTTCACTGTGGATTTCGCTTGTTACTCTTGGTGGTTGCCGCCACCTAGATGGCTTGGAGCAGCGAGGATCGTTGAGCGGAGGGTGGTGATTGTCTCTGGCTCTAATCGTGGTGATTGTGAGGGGTTCTTGAGCTTTCCCCGGTGGAGCGCCAAAAGGTACTCTAGTGGATTGCTCGTGGCTTGTGTGATCCTCATCTTGTGTTGGTTGTGCGGCACCCTATTGAGGGTTTGGCGTGTGAAGCCAATTAGCGCGTGAACCTCCAAGTGAGTGAATCGCCACAACGAGGACTAGCTTGCCGGCAAGCAAGTGAACCTCGGTAAAAAATCATTGTGTTCATCCTTTGATTCCGAGGTTATTGGTCTTCATTGATATTGATTCTTGTGATTGATTGGTTCACTCCTCGACACGGCGGTATAACCTTCTTGACCACTCTCTTTACCTTACCGCAAACTAGTTGTCAAGCTCTTTAGTGTAGCTAGTTGTGAGAGCTTGCTTGCTTGGTTAGTGTGGCTCTTTAGTTAGCCTTTGAGAGCACACTAACATAGAGTAGTGTCATAGCTATTGAGTAAATAGATACTATCTAAACTAGAATTGTGGTAGGTGGCTTGCATTTTGAGTAGGCTAGCGCAACACTTGCTTTGCCTCATAATTGTCTAACCTTTTTGTTAAGTGTTGTTGTAGAAATTTTTATTAGGCTATTCATCCCCCCTCTAGCCATTAGGACCTTTCAAGTGGTATCAGAGCCGAGGTCACCGTTATTTGAGGCTTAACAACCTTTGGTGTTAAAATGGCTCAAATCAACAACACCAAGAAGCCACCCCAATTTGATAGCTCCAACTATCCCTATTGGAAGGCCAAGATGACAACTTATATCAAGTCAATCAATAGGAAGGTTTGGAAGGTGGTAGAAATAAAAATTGAGATTGAAGATCCAGAGAATCCCACCATGGCCAAAGAAGTACTTCTCCAAAACAATGACATTGCTCTAAGTGCTATTCATGATGCAATTGATGAAAGAACATTTGAGCAAGTCAAAAATATTGAGATGGCACATGAGGCATGGAAGAAGTTGGAAGAGTCATTTGAGGGCACTCAAGCCATGAAGGGTGCAAAGGCTTACATTCTCAAAGAAAAGTTTGCAAGCTTCAAGATGAAGGATGATGAGAGTGTGCCAGAGATGTTCCATAGGCTTCAAGTGCTTATCAATGATCTCAAAGCACTTGGAGAAGAAGTGAAGGATAAGGACTTCTCCCACAAGTTCTTGAGATGCTTACCCTCAAGATTTGGTACATTGGTCACTATTCTAGTGAGGAGTGTTTTGGACACCATGAGACCAAATCAAGTATTGAGAGATATAATGACCAATGATACTTATAGAGATGATGATGAGAAGGAAGAAAAGAAGGAGAAGAAAGATGAGAAGAAGAAGAGCGTGGCATTCAAAGCCACATCATCCAAGGGCAAAGCAAAGCAAGAAACATCAAGTGAAGAAGATGAATCATGGGATGATGATGATGAGAAGATGGCTCTATTTGTCAAGAGATTTGGCAAGTTCATGGTGAAGAAGGGCTACCGTGCTAGAAGAAAGAAGTCTTCATCCAAGAACAAAGAAGAGTCAAGAAGGTGCTTTAAGTGTGGAAGCAAAGATCATCTTGTTGCTTAATGCCCATACAATAGTGACAATGATGATGACAACAAGAAGAACAAGAAGAAGGACAAAGGAAAAGAAAGAGAAGAAGGACAAGATGGCCTTCAAGAAGAAGGGTGGTTCATATGTAGTCACTTGGGATAGTGATGCTTCCTCAAGTGATGATGATGATGATAGTGATGATCACAAGACCACCAAGAAGAAGGTTCTTGCAAGCATTGCCATCAATGAGAAGCCTTCTCTCTTCGAATCTTCATCATGCTTCATGGCTAAGGCCACTAAGGTACAATCTTGTGATGATAAAAGTGATGAAGAACATGTTGATGATAATGAACATGAAAATGAAAATGATAGTGATAGTGATGATGATGAACCTACTAAAGATGAATTAATTCACATGCTAGAAGATGCTAAAGAACACTTTGACATCAAGAGAAGGAAATGCAAAAGCTTGCATAAGGAACTTATAGCCCTTAAGCAAGCCTTTGATGAGCTCATTGCATCTCATGAGAGGCTAGAGGAAGCCAATGAGAAGCTTGGAAAAGCTCACAAAAAGCTTGAAAAGGCTCATTCCTCTTTGCTTGATGAGCAAAATAAAAAGAAGCATGTTAAAACTTGCAATGTAGGTTTAACTTGTGATATAATAGATGAATCAATATCTATTCCTATCATTGTTGCTCCTACTAACCCTTCTTGTAGCACTTCCACTTCTACCTCATCTAGTAGTGATGGTCTCACTTGTGATGCCTTACTAGTGGTTGAGAATGAGAACCTCAAGAAGGAGGTCACTAAGCTCACTCACACCTTAGCTAAGGCTTATGGTGGTGAGGACTGCTTGCTTATGTGCTTGGGTAGCCAAAGAGCTTCTCTCTACAAAGAGGGATTGGGCTATACCCCCAAGAAAGGCAAAGCGGCCTTTGCTCCTCACAAGACTAGTTTTGTGAAGAACAATGGTCGGTTTTGCACTAGTTGCAAGCAAGTTGGTCATAAAGAGCAAGAATGCAAAAACAAGAGTAAAAATGCTAATGTATCCTCCATTAAGCTTGATTCATGTTATATGCTTACTAGGGGTACAAATGGTGTAAAGGCTAAGTTCATTGGTAAACCATGGATAGGCTCAAAGAAGAAAGCCATTTGGGTACCAAAGAGCCTAGTGACTAACCTTCAAGGACCCAAGCAAGTTTGGGTACCTAAAAAGAATTGATCTTCTTTTGTAGGTCAATTACAAAGCCAGAGGAAGGCATTGAGTTCTTGATAGTGGGTGCACTCAACACATGACCGGTGATGCAAGAATGTTCAACTCAATCAACACCAATGGCAATGATGGCTATGATAGTATCACATTTGGTGACAATGGCAAAGGCAAGGTCAAAGGGCTTGGTAAGATTGCAATATCGAATGACATGAGCATATCCAATGTATTGCTAGTTGAGAGCTTGAATTTCAATTTGCTATCCGTGGCTCAATTGTGTGATCTTGGATTCAAATGCATATTTGGAGTAGATGATGTAGAGATCATAAGTGTAGATGGCTCTAACTTGATCTTCAAAGGTTTTAGATATGAGAATCTATACTTGGTTGATTTCAATGCTAGTGAAGCTAAATTATCTACATGCTTGTTCACTAAGTCTAGCATAGGTTGGTTATGGCATAGAAGGCTTAGTCATATTGGAATGAAACAATTGAATAGATTGGTTAAGCATGACTTAGTTAAAGGCTTGAAAGATGTTGTGTTTGAAAAGGATAAGCTTTGTAGCTCTTGTCAAGCCGGCAAACAAGTTGGAAACACCCATTCTAAGAAAAGCATGATGAGCACTAGTAAAGCATTTGAGTTATTGCACATGGATTTGTTTGGTCCAACACAATACACTAGTATCGGTGAAAACAAATATGGATTTGTGATAGTGGATAATTACACTAGATACACTTGGGTATTCTTTCTAGTGGACAAAAGTGATGTGTTTGCAACATTCAAATCATTTGTTAAGGGCATTCACAATGAGTTTGAAATAACCATCAAGAGAGTTAGAAGTGACAATGGTAGTGAGTTGAAGAACACTAGAATTGATGAGTTGTGTGATGAATTTGGAATTAGACATCAATTCTCGGCCAAGTACACACCTCAATCAAATGGCCTTGTTGAGAGAAAGAATATAACATTTATTGATATGGCAAGGTCTATGCTTAGTGAGTACAATGTGAGTCAATCCTTTTGGGCCGAAGCTATCAACACGGCTTGCTATTGTAGCAACCGCCTCTATTGTCACCGATTGAAAGAAAAGACACCATATGAGCTCTTGAATGGTAGAAAGCCCAATATTGCATATTTTCGGGTCTTTGGTTGCAAATGCTATATCTTGAAGAAAGGCACAAGATTGGGCAAGTTTGACAAGAAATGTGATGAAGGATTCCTACTTGGTTATTCCACTACAAGCAAAGCATATAGAGTTTGGAATTTGGATAGTGGTACTCTTGAGGAGGTTCATGATGTTGAATTTGATGAAACCAAGGGTTCACAAGAAGAGAATGAGAACTTAGAAGATGTTAGAGGCATTCAACTTTCAAATGCCATGAAGAACATGGATATTGGTGAATTGAGGCCTAGGCAAGTGAATGATGATGAAGATGATCAAGTGCAAGTGCTCTCTAACTCAAATGTGCAAGATGATACAAATCAAGTTAGTGCAAGTGGATCTAATGACAATGAACAAGATCAAGTGGCTAGTACATCATCTCAATCCAATGATCAAGCAAGTGCAAGCAATCAAGTTCCAATACTCCAACCAACAAATATTGCAAGAGATCATCCTTTGGACACTATAATTGGTGATATTTCAAGAGGTGTACAAACAAGATCAAGATTGGCATCATTTTGTGAACACTTCTCATTTGTGTCATCCATTGAACCAAAGAAGATAGATAAAGCTTTGAAGGATGTTGATTGGGTGAATGCTATGCATGAAGAATTGAATAACTTCACAAGAAATCAAGTATGGGAGTTGGTAGAAAGACCAAAGGGACACAATGTGATTGGAACCAAATGGGTCTTTAGAAACAAGCAAGATCAAGATGGGATAGTAGTAAGGAACAAAGCAAGATTGGTAGCACAAGGCTATACACAAGTTGAAGGTCTTGACTTTGGAGAAACATATGCCCTGGTTGCTAGATTGGAAGCAATTAGAATCTTGCTAGCCTATGCTTGTGTCTACAACATCAAGCTCTATCAAATGGATGTTAAGAGTGCATTTCTCAATGGCTACATCAATGAAGAAGTATATGTAGAGCAACCTCCCGGTTTTGAAGATGATAAGAGGCCCAACCATGTATACAAGTTGAAGAAGGCATTGTATGGCTTGAAGCAAGCACCTAGAGCATGGTATGAGAGATTGAGGGACTTCCTCCTCTCTAAAGGGTTCACAATGGGCAAAGTTGACACCACTCTTTTCATCAAGAAGATTGGAAAAGATCTATTTGTATTGCAAATCTATGTTGATGATATCATATTTAGATCAACAAATCAAGAATTTTGTGATGAGTTTGGAAAGATGATGGCTAATGAGTTTGAGATGTCCATGATTGGAGAATTGAGTTACTTCCTTGGTCTTCAAATCAAGCAATTAAAGAATGGTACATTTGTGAGTCAAGGCAAGTACATCAAGGACATGATCAAGAAGTTTGGCATGATTGATAGCAAAGTCATTAGCACACCAATGGGAACCAATGGCAACTTGGATAGTGATGTAAGTGGAAATATGGTGGATCAAAAGTTGTATCGGTGTATGATTGGAAGCCTACTCTATGTGACCGCATTAATGCCGGATATCATGTTTAGTGTATGCATGTGTGCAAGATTTCAAGCATCACCAAGAGAAAGTCATTTGAAGGCTACAAAGAGGATATTGAGGTACTTGAAGCATACACCAAATGTCGGTTTGTGGTATCCCAAAGGAGCAAAGTTTGAGCTAGTTGGTTACTCCAACTCGGATTATGCAGGATGCAAAGTTGAAAGGAAGAGCACCTCGGGCACATGTCAATTGTTGGGAAGATCACTTGTTTCATGGTCTTCAAAGAAGCAAAATAGTGTTGCATTATCAACCGCCGAAGCCGAATACATATCCGCCGGTAGTTGTTGTGCACAAGTACTTTGGATGAAGGCCACTTTGAGTGACTTTGGAATCAAGTTCAAGAAAGTGCCATTGCTATGTGACAATGAGAGTGCAATCAAGCTAACCAACAATCCGGTGCAACATGCAAGAACAAAGCACATTGATGTCCGCCACCATTTCATAAGAGATCACCAACAAAAAGGGGACATTTGCATTGAGAGTGTAGGCACCAAAGATCAACTTGCTGATATATTCACTAAGCCATTGGATGAGAAAAGGTTTTGCAAGCTAAGGAATGAGTTGAACATATTGGATTTCTCAAATATGTGTTGATGCACCCCCACTCATATGACATGCCTCTCCTTCGAGCAATCCAAGGTAAAAGTTGATTGACATGGCATACATCCTTGCTAAGGACATGTTTAGTGCATCTAGTCATATTTTCAATCTTATTAGGACCTTTCAAGTGGTTCTATTTTATTAGGCTCATTCATGAAAATCAGATGATTTTGATATTTATATGATATCACTATTGCTTCTATGCTTGACTTGATCTAGTGATAGCATATGACATGTTTATGGGCTTGTAAACCTAGTATTTAATCTAGAAAATGAGCTCTAAGTGTTTAACTCAACATGGTACAAGATAACCCTTATTTGGAGGTGTGAAGAAGCTTGTCCTTGGATCAAACCGAGTTAAATATCTTTGGCATATATTCTAGTTTGAACCAAATTTGGGACAATGTTCCTCACCCCATTGATTGACATTGATAATATCGACCCTACAAGTAATACTATCTATATTTAGAACCTTTGTGGCATTGATGACAAAGGGGGAGAGAAACAAAGATAGTAGTAAAAATAGTGAAAAAGGGGGAGAAATATCATAAAGGGAGAGAAACATAAAGATATCTTGATATATGAGAGAAATGAACAAAGGAAAGGGATCAATTAAAATTTTGAGCACACAAGTAGGGGGAGCAAGCTCATGAACTTATATGGTGCATTTGAATATGCATTTCATATGTTTGCTTGCATGGCACAAGTATTAAATTTAAACATCCATGCTTGTGTGATGAATGTTAGTTGTAAGATTGAATGATGAAATGAAATCACTAGATAACTTTCATTTCCAAGTAAGTCTTTACAAGTGGTATCTTTCTAAAGTATGTTTCCAAGTGATATTGAGCTAACCATGGTGCTAAGGATGGTATATTGGTGCACTCCGATTGGTATCACGCTTCAAAGGTCCATCTCTTATACCTTAGCATCATTTGGTAGACATTGACTCCTATATTTACTATCTAAGCATATGTGCAAGCTTCAATCCAAACTCTTAGCACATATGTAGGGGGAGAAATTGCTACCATTTGGGGTTCATGAAACTTGTCCATATCCTTTTACACATGGTAAATATGCTTGGGCAAGCAACATGGATTCAATTGAATTTCAATTCATATCTTTGTATAAGGGTTGTCATCAATTACAAAAAGGGGGAGATTGAAAGCTCTAGTTTGGTTTTGGTGAATTGATGAAACCCTAAGTGCTAACCTAGTTTATCAAGTGATCATGAGATAGGTAGCACACTTCAAGTGGAGAAGCTAATAAAGATCATAGCATGACAATGGTGATGGCATGGTGATGATCAAGGGCTTAAACTTGAAAAGAAGAAAGAGAAAAACAAAAAGCTCAAGGCAAAGGTATAATTTGTAGAAGCTATTTTGTTTTAGTGATCAAGACACTTAGAAAGTGTGATCACATTTAGGTTTGATAGCCGTACTATTAAGAGGGGTGAAACTCGTATCGGAATGTGGTTATCAAAGTGCCACTAGATGCTCTAACTCATTGCATATGCATTTAGGATCTAGTGGAGTGCTAACACCCTTGAAAATGTTTGTGAAAATATGCTAACACATGTGCACAAGGTGATACACTTGGTGATTAGCACATTTGAGCAAGGGTGAAGAAGACAGAGAAGATGCCAGCGTCGATCAAGTGATCGGACGCTGGATCTGAATGCACTGGACGCTGACTGCCTACGTCCGGTCGCGCTGACTTGGTGGTATAGTAGCTAGGGTATATCACCGGACGCTGGGCTGTGTCCGGTCAAGGTGGACCAGACGCGTCCGGACGAAGAAAAACGGATTTGGACCCTTACTGTACTCGACCGAACACTGAGGCTCCAGTGTTCGATCAGTTTTGCCGGAGCTTCCGGTCAGCACTTAGCCATTGTGATCTGACAATTCAGTTTTAACTCAGAGTGACATGTGGCAAAAATCAGTGAACCAGACGCTGAGTCCAGGGTCCAGTCAGTATGACTGGAGCATTCGGTCAGAGCGCAGTGTGTCCAGTGAAGGGGTACAACGGCTCTATTTCATGTGGGCTTCTATTTAAGCCGCATGGCCGGCTATGGCTCATATCTTTGGCCATTTTCATTGACATAGCAACCTTGTGAGCTTAGCCAAAGCCCTCCCACTCATCTCCATCATTGATTCATCATCATAGTGAGATTGGGAGTGATCCAAGTGCATTACTTGAGTGATTGCATCTAGAGGCACTTGGTGTTCGTGTTTCGCTGTGGATTGCACTTGAGATATCATCATAGTGTTACTCTTGGTGGTTGCCGCCACGTAGACGGCTTGGAGCAGCAAGGATCATTGAGCGGAGGGTGGTGATTGTCTCTGGCTCCGATCGTGGTGATTGTGAGGGGTTCTTGACCTTTCCCTGGTGGAGCGCCAAAAGGTACTCTAGTGGATTGCTCGTGGCTTGTGTGATCCTCATTTTGTGTTGGTTTGGCGTGTGAAGCCAATTAGCGCATGAACCTCCAAGTGAGTGAATTGCCACAACGAGGACTAGCTTGCCGGCAAGCAAGTGAACCTCGGTAAAAAATCATTGTGTTCATCCTTTGATTCTGAGGTGATTGGTCTTCATTGATATTGATTCTTGTGATTGATTGGTTCACTCCTCGACATGGCGGTATAACCTTCTTGACCACTCTCTTTACCTTACCGCAAACTAGTTGTCAAGCTCTTTAGTGTAGCTAGTTGTGAGAGCTTGCTTGCTTGGTTAGTGTGGCTCTTTAGTTAGCCTTTGAGAGCACACTAACATAGAGTAGTGTCATAGCTATTGAGTGAATAGATACTATCTAAACTAGAATTGTGATAGGTAGCTTGCATTTTGAGTAGGCTAGCGCAACACTTGCTTCGCCTCATAATTGTCTAACCTTTTTGTTAAGTGTTGTTGTAGAAATTTTTATTAGGCTATTCACCCCCCCTCTAGCCATTAGGACCTTTCAGAAGGGTGGAATTCGGTCATCCTTTTCATAATCTTCTGATATGTCTACCTCGTCTTCAATTCCGATGATGTTTCTTTTCCCTGAAAGAACTATATGGCGCTTTGGCTCATTGATTGGGTTATTGTTGTTTTTCCCTCTCTTCAGTTTTGTAGACATGTCCTTGACATAGAACACCTGATTCACATCCTTGGCAAGGACGAATGGTTCGTCTTTGTACCCAATATTGTTGAGGTCCACGGTTATCATTCCATACTGGTTGTCGACTGCTACCCCGCCTCCAGTCACCTTTACCCATTGGCACTTGAACAAAGGTACCTTAAAAGTAGGTGCATAGTTTAGTTCCCATATCTCCTCTATGCGGCCATAATATGTTTGCTTATTTCCATTAGGGTTGGTGGCATCTATGCGGACACCACTGTTTTGGTTGGTGCTCCTTTTATCTTGGGCTACTATGTAAAATGGATTCCCATTTATCTCGTACCCTTTGTATGTGAGGATATGCCACGATGGCTACCTAGCCAACAAATACAGTTGCTCATCAATACTCTCATCACCCTAACATTCTTTTCGCAACCAGTCGCTAAAAGTTTCCATGTGCTGGGCTTCAGACTTCCTTGGAAACTCAAATCGAAGCAACTCTTTATGTGTCTCGATATACGGATCCACCAAGGAGGAGTTTTGCAGAACTATGTAGTGTGCTTTATTAAAATAATTGTCTTGCGTACCAATATATGTTTTCTTCCCTAGTGTCCCCTTTCCACTTAGTCTCCCCTCGTGTCGCGATTTAGGAACACCAATCGGGTCAAGGTCGGGAATAAAGTCAACACAAAACTCAATGACCTCCTCTGTTCCATAGCCCTTGGCGATGCTTCCTTCTAGCCGAGCACGGTTGTGAACATATTTCTTTAGGACTCCCATGAACCTCTCAAAGGGGAACATGTTGTGCAGGAACACAGGACCGAGAATGCTAATCTCCTTGACCAGGTGAACTAGGAGGTGTGTCATGATATTAAAGAAGGAAGGAGAGAACACCAACTCAAAGCTGACAAGACATTGAACCACATCATTTTGTAGTTTAGCTAGATCCATTGGATCGATTGCCTTCTGAGAAATTGCATTGAGGAATGCACATAGCTTCAAGGTGGCTAGACGTACATTTGGAGGTAGAATTCCTCTTAATGCAACTGGAAGCAATTGCGTCATGAGCACGTGGTAGTTATGGGACTTTAAGTTTAGGAATTTCTTCTCTAGCACATTTATTATACCCTTTATATTCGTGGAGAATCCAGATGGTACCTTGATGCTTGCTAGGCATTCAAACATGCTTTCCTTCTCTTCTTTGCTAAGAGTGTAGCTAGCAGGACTTAAGTAATGGCGTCCATCATCTATCTTCTCTGGATGTAGGTTGTCTCGTTCTTTCAAACATCATAGGTCCTGTCATGCTTCAAGTGTGTCCTTAGGCTTCCCATACACACCCATGAAGCCTAGCGGGTTGACACAAAGATTCTTCGTTAGGTGCATCACGTCGATCGCGCTACGGACCTCTAGGACTTGCTAATAGGGTAGCTCCCAAAATATGGACTTCTTCTTCCACATGGGTGCGTGACCGTTGGCGTCGTTCGGAATAGGTTCGCTGCCATGTGCCTTTCCAAATACTACTTTCACATCCTTGACCATATTGAGTACATCCTCACCAGTTCGGTTGCCCGACTTGGTCTGGTGGTCTGCCTTACCTTTAAAATGCTTGCCTTTCTTTCTTATGGGGTGATTCGCAGGAAGAAATCGATGATTGCCAACGTACATGACCTTTCGATATTTTTTCAAGAATACACCTTTAATGTCATGGAAACAGTGCGTGCATGCATTATATCCCTTGTTTGATTGTCCTGAAAGATTACTTAGAGTAGGCCAATCATTGATTGTTATGAACAACAATGCTCGCAGGTCAAAGTGCTCCTGTTTGTGCTCATCCCATACACATACACCTAGTATGTTTCACAAAAGTAGAAGTTCTTCAACTAGTGGCCTTAGGTACACATCGATGTCGTTGCCAGGTTGCCTTGGGCCTTGGATGAGCATTGGCATCATAATAAACTTACGCTTCATGCATAACCAGGGAGGAAGGTTGTAGATATATAGAGTAACAGGCAAGTGCTATGACTACTGCTCTGCTCCCCGAAAGGATTCATACCATCCGTACTTAAAGCAAACCTTAAGTTTCTTGCGTCATTTGTAAACTCCGGGAATTCTCTATCGATTGCTCTCCACTGGGACCCATCAGCAGGGTGTCTCAACATATTGTCTACCTTACGGTCTTCTTTGTGCCATCGCAATAACTTTGCATGGTCTTTGTTTCTGAACAGACGTTTCAAGCGTGGTATTATAAGAGCAAACCACATAATCTTGGCAGGGATTTTCTTCGTGGGACGTTCGCCCTCAACATCACCAGGGTCATCTTGCCTGATCTTATACCGCGATGCATGACATACCGGGCATGCATCTAACTTCTCATACTCCTTGCCATGGTAGAGGATGCAGTCATTAGGACATGCATATATCTTCTGGATTTCTAATCCTAAAGGGCAGACTACTTGTTTTGCTTCGTACGTAGTGATGGGCAATTCGTTATCCTTCGAAAGCATCTTCTTTTGGATTTTTAGTAACTCCCCAAATCCCTTGTCAGATACACCATTCTTTGCCTTCCATTACAGCAATTCTAGTGTGGTACCTAACTTTTTATGTCCCGCATCACAAGTTGGGTATAGCAATTTCTTGTGATCCTCTAGCATGCGCTCGAACTTGATCTTCTCCTTTTCACTTTCGCATTCTCTTTGTGCGTCACGAATGGTCTGACCAAGATCATCAGCGGGCTCATCTTCTGCCACTACCTCTTCTTCAGCTTCCCACATTGCAGTATCATTGAAGGCACCATATTCAGCAATAATGTCATCAATGTCCCATTGTTCTTCTTCACCTTCTTCCATTATAACCTTGGTTTCTTCGTGCTTCGTCCAACAAATATAGTTTGGCATGAAACCCGACTTCAACAAGTGTGAATGAAGATCCTTGAGCTAGCATATTCCTTCAAATTCTTACATATGGCACATGGGCAGCACATGAAACCATCGCGTTTGTTTGCCTCGGCCACACGTAAGAAAGAATGCACGCCCTCAATGAACTCTTGGGATCGGCGATCAGCATTGTACATCCAATGCCGGCTCATCTGCATTACATGACATACATACCATATTAAAATCTAGAACATAATTAGTTAATTATACGACATGCATGCCACCACACAAGGTATTAACTTATGAAAGTCTCGCTACAATGTAGACAATCCCAGCTACCACTAAAAAAAACTAAAGCTAAAATGCACTTCAACAGCATGAGAATTTCTTTACCAATCCCAACTAAAATAGATAGATCATGCGTTTGTTCAACATCTATGGGCTTCTTCCACAGGATCATTGCCTCATCAGCCACTGTAGCCGCCTGTGCAAGAGAGTTTTGCATGTGTTCAATATACTCTTCCTCCCAGTACCAACCTGAACATCCAGTACCATCCCACTGAAATTAAAATAAAAAATTAGAACTTTAATCACAATCATCATGAAAATAAGTATAAATTAACCATAATCATCAAATGCGACAAAATAACTCACATTGCGATCCAAACACTTGTAGAAGATACGGCCCTTGTTGGGACACTCCTTCCTCACCCAATACTCCATCACAATCTTCTCCTCACACTTGCCGCATGCAATGAGAGGGAGGTCCGGCCTCAGTCGCTTTGGAACCCGATGAGAGGCCGAGGACTCGGAAGCAGTTGACATCTACTCTCTATACTCATTTTTAATATAATATAAATTTCTCATTTTATAAACAAATAAAATTACAAAAAAACTCTAAAATTCTCTATATCTCTAAATCATGAAGTGTGCTATGCATGCTAGAAATGAAAGCTGAATACTAGTTTTGAATAACTACTTTAACCTTCCTTCATCCAAATATGCAAACTTTAAAGTGATTTTGAGCTTAAATGGCTTACAAATAAAAAAATCCACCATAAAAAACCACATATATCTAGTCCACAAAATTAGATATGCTACTGATGAAACATGAGAGTATAAAGTTGGTAACCTTTAGAACCGAAGAATCGATGGAGGAATTGAAGAAATCTTGTGATTGCCGGCGATGAGGAAGAAGAGAGGCCGGCGATGAAGCAAGAACACTGAGCTTGAAGTGGCTTGGGCTCGGGGAGGAAGAAGGGCTATATAGGAGGGGACCTTTAGTCCCGGTTAGAGACAAAAACCGGGACTAAAGGTCTCTTTCTAGTCCCGGACAGAGCCTCCAGCCAGGAGTAGACTATTACTCCCAGTTGGAGGGACCAACCGGGAGTAAAAGTTAACCTTTAGTCCCGGTTGGTAGCTCCAACCGGGACTAAAGGTCCCCTGCAGCAAAAGCCTGCCGTAGTAGCCATTAGGCAAGGACCTTTAGTCGGCAAGGGACCTTTAGTCCCAGTTGGAGCTACAAACTAGGACTAAAGGTCTCTCTAGTCCCGGGGACGAAAAATACCGGAACTAAAGCCAAATTTCGAGCTGGATCAAAGGTCGTTTCTCTACTAGTGTGGAGAATTTATCTCAACTCACCAATCCATTGATTTTTTTTCTTCTTATGCTGTTTATTGATCGCTTTCGTTACATTAAATATATATATTTGGTCCTTTTAGTTAGTCATCTGTAAGATAACGCATGGATGTGAGGCTTAAAAATTGCATCTGCAAGCTAACGCACGGATTGCTAAACTGCTAATACTATTTCTACTAGAATATTGATCACACTGGTAACACATGGAGACTCGAGTCTCAAATTCAGAGGCTCTGATTATTAGATTGATCTCCACCAACGGTTAATTGGGCCCTTAGATCCGCGTTCTGATCGGGGGTGCCCAACCGCTCCATGGTTGGTGGGCCCCCATCGCACAACGCCATAAAAAGGGAGGAGGGGGCCAGGGCACAAGGCATGAGATTCATCTGAGCCACTAGACACCCCAGCTACATCTTAACCCAAGTCAATCTAGAGAGGGGGCGCTACCAATGATGGGAAGTTCCACCACCGACCACCGGCGCCTCTGCACCGCCGCCACCGCGATAGCGCCTTCACCGCCGGGCTTCACCGCGCCATTGATAAGTAATCCCATGGCCAGCTCGTCTTCTACGAAAGTGGCCGATGGTTTGCACCTCCGCAACCTCTCTCTCACTCTATCTATAAATCCCGTACTAGTTCATGTTCTAGGACTTGCTATTTATCCCAAATATTAGTATACATGCTACATCTATGGCTAGATGATCCTGTAACTATCAATCAATAGTATCAGTCGCCTAACTAGGCGTAGATCTAGCTTATCGAGGTAGAAAATTGAGTAGAAGAATGTAGAAGGAGGGGATTCGACTTGTGAATCGGATTGAACCCCAACCCCAAACCCTAACCCTAACTCTAACTCGAGATGAGAGGTAGACAGGGGGGCTTACCTGCCCTCGAGCCGCTGTTTGACGACTCCTCGTCGGCATGCGGGCCACCACCATCGCGGGGGAAGGTGAGGCCCGAGCCGTCGCTTTTTGCCGAGATGCTAATGCACGGGTGCAGGTTCAGGGCGCCGACATGGGGCCACTTGATGGTGGCGCGCTCTCCCTCTGGGGAGCGCGCGTGGCAGCGAGAGGGCCCACGGTGGCGTCAACATCTTTCCTTCGGCAGCCACTGCTGCTCCTCTGTCGTCGCTCATTGCAGTGATGAAAGAGAAAGGGAGGGAGAGAATGAGACTCAGGGTTAAGGGGAGCGTGGCCGCGACGTGGCTTTGATCCCCTGCTGTGCACGATCAGCCGTCAGATCTTCATCGATGGTCAACAGAGCACAGACCGGATTTGGCCTAGGCGGGAACGTGAATTCCTGGTCTAGGCCCAGGTTGCAGCCTGGGCGCGGGGGAGCGGGCGTGCGCTGTGTTGGGCCGCTGCTGGGCTACGAGCGCGAGCGCGCGGGCGGCATTTCGCCGCTGGGACGAGCACTGTTTCAACAGGCTGGGCCAAATGAACAGTAGGAACTGTGTTATTGTTTTATTCATTTTCATAAGCAAATTTTGATGATTTTTATTCTAGTTTAAATCTCTATCAAAATTTGAACCAACAGGATAATTTTTTTCAAAGAGTAGATGAGTATAGTAAAATACTTCTGAAAAGTAGATAAAGAATTTTCCCATGTTTCCGCTGCAATGTTAAAGTTTATTATCTTCTAATTAAATTCGAACCAACGGGAGAATTTAATTTAAAGAGCAGTTGAATTTTATTCAGTAAATTATAACATTGTCATTTTTCTGACCAACGTTGACAATAGCAATATAATAATGTTTATTCATAAGTTTTCCTTGCATTAATTATATTTCTGCCCAACGGTGATGTAGAATTAGTGTATAAGAATGTTGTATGTTTTAATTTTGACCAACGTTAAATTAAAGCATGCAATTATAATGTCATATTTTCTCACTATCTCTGACGGTGTTTTTTAGGACTCAATCCAATGGCTTTTATCTCGCACATACCGCCTCTTGAAGGGGGCAACTGCAGGGTATGGCGAGAGAAGTATAAACTAGCACTTGCGCTATCTGAAAATGACCTAGCGCTTATCTCACCGTGTCCGACTGAGCCAGTGGACCCGATGAGGGAAGATAATGAGACTGATGTTGATTTCACTGCTCGGCATCGAGATCATGCAGAAGTGCGGATGAAATATGATCTCGAACGCAAGAAATGGGACATTTTAAACCACAAGTGCTTGATGGTGCCTAAGTCCACTATTTCAGATGCGATAAGAGGGTCTATCCTAGATTGTGATACCGCCACAGAGTATGTTAAGAAAGTGGAGAGTCAGTTCACTGGCTCTTCAAAGGCTTATGCCAGTACTTTGATCAAGAAATTATTCAATGAGAAATACACTGGTGGCGGTATCAGAGAGCAGATACTGAAGATGAGCAACACGGCTTTGAAGCTGAAGCCAATGGATTTGGGGCTCAAGGATGAGTTCCTTATTCATTTGATTTTTGCTTCCTTGCCCAAAGAATATGAAACTTTTGTTGTGAACTACAACATGTAGCCCGATAAATGGGATATAGAGAAGCTCATTGCAATGTGTGTTGAAGAAGAGGAGAGGCTGAAAAGCTCATAGGGTGACTCTTCTAACCTTGTTAAGGACAACAAAAAGAAGAACTTCAATAAGAATGCCAAACCTTAAGGGAAAGCCCCTCAGAATGACCACCATCAAAAGAACAACAATGCTCAAGTTGAAAAGGATCAGTGTAAATGGTGCAAGAAGTATGGACATTACCAGAGGGACTGTCTAGACTTCCTGAAGAGTCTTCTGAAGAGATGTGAGGATTTCATTACATTCATAGATAAATCCTTGTATTTAAGTTATGCAAAATCTACTTGGTGGATTGATTCAGGTGCACTGTTCATGTTGCAAATTTATTATAGGGATTTCATACGAGGAGGACCCTACAAAGAGGAGAAAGAAGAATTAAAGTTGCAAATAGAGTTGAAGTTATAGTTGAAGCCATTAGAGATCTCTCTCTAGAATTAGATGATGGTTTTAGACTACAGCTTTCAGATATTCTTTATGTACCCTCTTTGCGTAGAAACTTGATAAGTGTCTCACGACTAGATGATGATAGATATGATTGTCATTTTAGCAATGGCAAATGTCGAATTGTGATTAATAATAAGTGTGTTGGTCTTGCCTTCCAACAAGATAAACTTTATTTATTATCACTTTCTGAGAATGCGAATAATATGAGCACTGAGAATGAGAAAGCTTCCTCATCTATGAATGCAACAAATAAGCGGAAGAGAGTGTATAATGTATCTTCAAAATTATGGCACTATCGTTTAAGCCATATTTAGAGGGGGAGAATAGAGCGATTGATTAAGAAATCAATTCTTCCATCTTTAGAATTTTCAGATTTAGAGCAATGCATTGATTGCATAAAAGAAAAGTACGTTAAGAAAATAAAGAAAGATATCAAATGAAGCGCAAGAATTTTAGAAATAGTTCACGCAGACATCTGTGATCCTTTTCCTATGAAGAGTGTGGATGGTTATGATTCATTTAAAACATTCACAGATGACTATTCTCGTTTTGACTATATTTATCCAATTAAAGAAAGATCAGAAGCATTGGATAAATTTAAGATATTCAAGGATAAAGTAGAAAATCAGCACAACTTAAATATTAAGGTAGTAAGGTCTGACTGTGGGGGAGAGTACTATGGTCGACACACCCCATATGGCCAAGTTCCTGAACCCTTTGCAAGGTTCTTACAGGAAAATGTCATAGTTGCCCAGTATTCTACATTGGGCGAGCCTAGGCCCAGTCCTGTCAATTTATAGACCTGGAGCGAAGCTACAACGATGAGCCCTTTAATACAACTCTAATAATATAGTGACGTTTCTAATAAATGTAATGCATACTAATCATTCATATAAAACTAGTTATACATCTTATCTTACCTTAAAACTTTCTTCTAACATTTACTATTGTGAAGTCATTGATGATGGCCTCAATATCAATTTCATCCACAGCAACTATTGCCCACTCATTTGGATTTCTTGTAGTGCTTGTATTACTCTTAAAAAATTATCAATAGATCCTCTTTGTGATTCTATCAAGCCCTCTATCCTTCTCTTCTTTTTTCTTTTCTCATTTTATGCATGCTTTTTGGGCAACATGAGTTCACTATAAATTTAGAAAAGTAGTAAGTAATTAAAAAATATGTCATACTAAATTCAACATGGTTGCTGCACCATATGGTTGCCAGTTTCTTAATTCTTACCTCCGTATACGAAGACCAGGAAGCCAGGAACAGACGAAAGTGGATGCCGCTAGCCAGCGGCCCCTCGCACTCGAGATCACCAAGACACAAGGGATCACTCGCTGCTCACCGCCTTGCACGGGAGTCAGCGAGTCGCTCACTCGCGCAGGAAGGCGGAGTCGCGGCCGCGTGGCGGAAGGGCATGGGAACGAGGAAGGTGAGCAGAATCGACGCGGAGTCAGTATGCCTGGTTCAGCTGTTCCTATGGGCCATAGACAGAATACTACTTCTACTTGCACATTTGGGGTTGGGCCCCCTGGCCTCGAGGGCCTAGTGTGGCGGCCCAGCTCGAACCCCCCAGGGCCGGGCCTGGGCGAGCCTCAGCAGAATGGAGTAGCTGAAAGACGTAAGCGTACCTTAATGGATATGGTGAGAAGCATGATAAGTTACTCTACCCTACCGATAAGTTTATGGATGGAGGCGTTAAAAATCGCCATTCATACTCTTAATCGAGTGCCAAGCAAGTCGGTGCCAAAAACACCGTATGAGTTGTGGACAGGAAAGGAACCCCCACTTAACTATTTGTGTGTGTGGGGTTGTCCAACTGAGGCAAAAGTCTTCAACCCAAACATAGGAAAGCTAGACTCCAAGACCGTCAGTTGCCATTTCATTGACTATCCAGAAAAGTCAAAAGGTTATCGCTTCTATTGTCCTGACAAACAAACGAAGTTTGTAGAAACAAGACATGATGTCTTCTTGGAGGATGATATGATCAAGGGGAGCATGGTAGCGCGAGAAATTAGTTTTGAAGAGAAGTGGGTATACGTGCCCACTCCTATGGTTCAGGAGCCATTCTTCACGCTACCTGTTGTTGTACCAACAGTGCAAGATACTATAGTAACAACACCTGCTGTTAGTTCTCCTGTGGCAACAATGAATGAACATGAGGAACCTATCCTTCAGAATCCCCTAGAACCTGTTGTCACACATGAGGAAGAGCAACTGAAAGCATCTAGGCCCCTAGTTGGGTTTTGGTGATTAATGACAATACAAGATTGCTATGACTAACGTGTGTTTTGCAGAGGCAATTAAGTTAGGTCATGGTAATAGAGATCGATTGGGCAATCAAAGTGGTCATGCCCCTATGATGGAAATCGTTTTAGTTTTCAAAGGATGGACGACAAGGTTATGGACTAGTTCTAAGTGTCGATTGGAGTTGGAGAGACACTTAGAGTAGTTTAGGACTTTGTTTTCCCTTTGGCCATACTATTAAGGGGGGTATGGACGGGTAGCTTGACCTAGGTGAGTCTAGTGAGTTAGGTGTGGTGCACACTTATTTAAACTAGCGCTAGGTAGCTCCTACATTTGCCTAAGATCCAATGGAGCAAACTTCATTCACATATGATCGCGAGTTGGAAGTGAATGGAGGGTCAAATACTGACCGGACGCTGGCTTTGGTGTGACCGGACATTGGCGCAGAGTTCGGTCAGTTCATTTGACTGAGGAGAAATCATTCGGTGTGACCGGATGCTGGAAGGTCAAGTGACCGGACGCTGAGAGCCAGCGTCCGGTCGTTTCCAGTAAGGTTCTAGAGAGGGTAAATCGTGACCGGACGCGTCCAGTCAGCGTCCGGTCACACTGTAAACCTTGGAGTTCAGGGTGTACTGATCAGAGCGTCCGGTCAACATGACCGGAGCATCCGGTCACCCCACAGAGGCACATAATAGTTTGTTTTTTTGCCCATGTTATAAATACCACCTCTACTCATATGTGGGGGTACTTTTGCTCATTTCAACAGCTGAGAAACACCTTAGAGAGTGCCAAGAAGAGCAAGGTCCTCGTGAGGTGATTGAGATTTGAGAATCCAAAGAGAGACCTCATTAGTGAAGATCAAGAGTAGCAAAGTGTGCATCCACCTTCTCATTAGGCTTGTCGTGGTCAAGTGAGAGTTCGTGCTAGTTACTCTTGGTGATCGCCATCACCTAGATGGCTTGGTGGTGATTGGGAGTTCGGTGATCACCCGGCGGAGCTTGTGGGTGACCCAACTCAAGTTGTGAGCGGTTGTGGGTGTTTCACCGCGACGGAGTGTCGAAGAATCAACCCATTGAACACACTTAATCCTTGTGTGGATCAAGGGGGAGCTACACCCTT
This sequence comes from Miscanthus floridulus, assembly GCF_019320115.1. Lineage (NCBI taxonomy): Eukaryota > Viridiplantae > Streptophyta > Magnoliopsida > Poales > Poaceae > Miscanthus > Miscanthus floridulus. The sequence continues at coordinate 66,487,534 of NC_089589.1, forward strand.
GCACGGGTGCTCCAACGAGGACTAGTGGGGAGTGGCGACTCTCCGATACCTCGGCAAAACATCGCCGTGTTCATTCCTCTCCATTTACTTTAAGCATTTACTTTGAGCAATTCAATTCATGTCATTACATTCTTAGAATTACCATGCTAGAGTAGGATTGGAACTTAGGTTGCAAGTCTTTTGTGCGGTAGAACAATTAAGAACACTTTCTAGGCACAAGGGGTTAATTAGGCTATCCATAGGATTTAATTATTGTGAAGAAATTTAGAATTAGCCCAATTCACCCCCCCTCTTGGGCATCTTGATCCTTTCAATTGGTATCAGAGCCTCGTGCTCACGTATTTAGGCTTAACCGCCTAGAGCAAGATGTCTCATGGGGATGGACCTCCTCCTATCTTTGAGGGAGATGACTTTCCGTATTGGAAAATTCGCATGGAGGCGTATCTAGAGGCTCTAAATGTTGGTATACTTAGAGCCGCCTCACAAGGCTTCCCAAAACCTCAAGATGCTACTAACCTACAAGGCAATGAGGTTAATTACGAGAAGTGGAATGCAAAGGCTCGAAACACCATCTTTAGAGGCCTTTTCAAAGATGCATTTAATCGAGTGAGGAACCACAAAGACGCCCATGCACTATGGTCGGACATTTGTGCGCTCCATGAGGGAACCAAGAGTGAGCATGAGGAACGCTATCATCTTGTCATGAAAAAGCTCAACTCTTTTAAATGCTTCCTAAGGAAACTGCTAATGAAATGTATTCACGTTTGAATGTTCTTGTCGAGGAAGTCAATGGGCTTAGACTCACTCAAATGCAACCATCCGATGTTGTAAGAAAGATCTTGAGTGTCCTCCCCATTGACAAATATGGGCATATTGTGACCGTGCTACATCAAGGTGATCTTTCCGCCGCTACACCGACACAAATCTTGGGGAAGATCAATGCTCATGAAATGTACATGCACATCACGCCACAAGATGGCTCATCCTCTACCAAGAAGAAAGATAAGGACTTAGCATTCAAAGCTAGCCAAGAGAAGGGCAAGGCAAGACTTGAGTATGAGAGCTCAAGTGAAGATGAAGTTAATGATGAAAGCCTTGCTCTCATGGTGAAGAAGACCGCCAAGATGCTAAAGAAGCTCAACAAGAGTGGCATCAAGTTCGATGGCAAGAAGAAGAAGCTCTTCACAATCTCAAGAAGAAAGCCAATCTCCGAGATGGATTACTACAATTGTGGCGAACTTGGTCATCTAGCTCACCAATGCACAAAGCCCAAAAAAGACAAGTTCAAAAACAACAACAAGGGCAAGAAAGATGACTCAAGCAATGAAGATGAAGATGAGAAGAAAAAGAACAAGCCATACAAGAAGAGAGATGGCAAGAAGGACTTCCACAAGAAGAAGAGTGGAAAGGCTTATATCGTCGGTGATTGGCTCATGGACATTGATTCATCTAGTGGATCATCTGATGATGAAAGTGACAATGAGAAGGTGGCCGCCATTGCTATTGACTTATCATCTTCACCGCCACCACCGCCATCATCCTCTACACACCTATGCCTTATGGCCAAAGGTGAACGAAAGGTATCACATGATGATGATAGTAGTGGTGATGATCATGCTCATAATGATGATAGTGATAGTGATAGCGATGATGAATATGAGTCACCTACTTATGATGATCTTGCTAAACTACTAAAGAAATACACTAAGATCATCATAAAGACTAGAGCTAAAAATGAAAAGCTTGAAATTAAGAATGATTCTCTTTTAGCTAAATGTGAGATAGCCGAAAAGGCTAGTGTTGAGCTTAGAGAAGCAAATGACGCTATGTCATCCAAACTCAAGGAGCTCAAATCTTCTAAGAAAGAGCTCAAAGATAAACATGATAAACTTGAGTGGGTGCACAAAGAGCTCATCACTAGCCATAACAAGCTAAAAGATGAATACACTACTCTTAAGATTAATCATGATACCCTTGTTATTGCTCAAGAATTTTTACCCAATAAGCCACATGATGCCACTAATGATGTTGTTAAGATTGATATAGCTACATCATGTGATGATCTAATTGATGAGAGCATTGAGCAAGGATCTAGTGGCAAAGGCAAGCAAGTGGTTGAGTGCAATGACTATGATGAGTATGTCAAGCTCAAGCATGACAATGAAAAGCTAAAGAAAGAGTTTGAAGAGTTCAAAACCCACAACACCATTGTGCTAGAAACTCTTGATCATGATGGCAACTTGGTCCTTGAGAATGAGAAGCTAAAAGAAGAAAAGAAGAAGCTCAAGGAAGAGAGGAACAAGATTGCACTTAAGGAAGATAAAAGTAGTGATGCACTCAAGGAAGAGAACAAAAAGCTCAAGTTGGAAAAAGAGCATCTCAAGATTGGATTGAGCAAGTTCACAAGAGGCAAGCACCTTCAAAGTAGCTCTTAATGAACACCGTCATGAAGATGGATAGAAGTGGCATTGGATATGTGGCAAATGTAGAGAAGAAGAAGGCTCAAGTTCAACAACAACAATCAAAGCCAAAGCCAAAGCCAAAGAGATGTTTTGAGTGTGGACAAGAAGGCCACTTTGCTCATGAGTGCCAAACTCCACCGCCACAACCCTTGCCCAAGCATGCTAGACCCTTTGCCTTCAATGCTCACTACATGCTTAGAAAGGATTCTAGTGGAAAGATGAAAGTGATGTTCTTAGGACCTCCCAATAAGAATAGGCCTAAGAAAATTTGGGTTGCTAAGTCACTTGTTGAGAAGGTGAAGGGACCTCAACAAGTTTGGGTTCTTAAAGCTTGATCTCTTGTGTGTAGGTGAACTACAAGACTGGTGGAAGTCATTGGATTATTGATAGTGGTTGCACACAACATATGACTGGTGATCCTCGTATGTTCACCTCACTAGATGAAGAAGTAGATGGGCAAGAAAGAATCACATTTGAAGATAACTCAAAGGGCAAGGTCAAAGGATTGGGCAAAGTGGCAATATCAAATGATCATTCCATCTCCAATGTGCTATATGTTGCTTCATTGAGTTTCAACTTGCTATCCGTTGGACAATTGTGTGATCTTGGCTTCCAATGCTTGTTTACCGAGAAGGAAGTTGTTGTATCCAAGAAGGATGATGATCAAGTGATATTCAAAGGGTTTAGATACAACAACCTATATCTAGTGGACTTCACCTCCGAAGATGCAAACTTGAAGATATGCCTATTCACCAAAACAATACTTGGGTGGCTATGGCATAGAAGACTTGCTCATGTTGGGATGAGCTCACTCAAGAAGCTTATGAAGAATGATTTGGTCAGAGGGTTGAAGGATGTAAAGTTTGAGAAGGACAAGCTTTGTAGTGCATGTCAAGCCGGCAAGCAAGTTGCAAATACCCATCCAACAAAAGCTTTCATGTCAACCGCAAGAGTGCTAGAACTCCTTCACATGGATTTATTTGGACCAACAACATACAAGAGTTTGGGAGGAAATCTTTATTGTCTTGTGATTGTTGATGATTATTCAAGGTATACATGGGTATTCTTCCTTCATGACAAATCCAAAATTGCATCTTGTTTCAAGAAGTTTAGCAAGAGATCACAAAATGAATTTGAAGTGAAGCTCAAGAAGATAAGAAGTGGCAATGGGAAAGAGTTTGACAACACAAACATAGAAGCTTATTGTGATGAAGTTGGAATCAAACATGAAGTCTCCGCAACATATACCCCTCAACAAAATGGTGTAGTTGAGAGGAAGAACCGGACATTGATCACTCTTGCTAGAACAATGCTTGATGAGTACAACACCCCTGAAGCTCTATGGGCGGAAGCAATCAACACCGCATGCTATGCATCCAACCGCCTATTTCTTCAAAAGTTCCTTGGCAAGACACCTTATGAGTTGCTCAATGAGAAGAAGCCAGACGTCTCCTTCTTTAGGGTGTTTGGTTGCAAATGCTACATCTACAAGAAGCGACAACACCTAGGGAAGTTTTAAAGACGTTGTGATATTGGTTTTCTTGTTGGTTACTCATCAAAGTCCAAAGCATATAGAGTATTTAATCATGCCACCGGCTTGGTTGAAGAAACATATGATGTGGAATTTGATGAATCTAACGGCTACCAAGGAGCACATGAGAATCTTGATGATGTAGGTGATGAACCATTGAGGGAGGCTATGAAGAACATTCTGGTTGGAGACATCAAGCCTAAAGATGATGTACAAGTGATTGATCCACCTTCTTCATCAAGTGTGCCATAAGATGATGACAAAGATGGGAGAGTAGAAAATGAAGATACTCTCGTCTCCCATGAACAAATGGTGGTACAAGAACTAGATGTTGATGCTCCACAACCTCCCCCTCAAGTGGTCAATAGAAGAAATACACCCCTACTTCAAGATCATCCACAAGATCTCATCATAGGGAGTCCATCAAAGGGTGTAATGACTCGATCCCAAAAACTTACTTCATTTATTGCTCATCACTCTTTTGTCTATTGCTTTGAGCCTACTAAGGTAGAAGAAGCTCTTCAACATCCGGATTGGATAAATGTCATGCATGAAGAGTTGAACAACTTCACTCGCAATGAAGTTTGGACTCTTGAAGAGCAGCCAAAAGGTGCAAGAGTCATTGGAACAAAGTGGGTGTTCCGAAACAAGCAAGATGATCAAGGTGTTGTTGTGAGGAACAAGGCAAGACTAGTTGCAAAGAGGTTCTCTTAAGTTGAAGGTTTGGATTTTGGAGAGACCTTTGCTCTAGTTGCAAGATTAGAAGCCATCCATATCCTCCTTGCATATGCATCACATCATGAAATAAAACTTTATCAAATGGATGTGAAAAGTGCATTCTTAAATGGCTTTATAAATGAACTAGTCCATGTTGATCAACCTTCTGGGTTTGAAGACCCTAGATATCCTAATCATGTTTATAGGTTGTCCAAGGCACTATATAGGCTTAAGCAAGCCCCAAGCCTTGGTATGAGCGCCTTCGGGACTTCCTTATTGAGAAGGGCTTCATCATTGGGAAGGTCGACACCACACTATTCACCAAGAAGCTTGATGGGCATATCTTCATTTGTCAAGTGTATGTTGATGATATTATCTTTGGATCATCAAATGAAGATTCATGCAAAGAATTTGGTGAATTGATGTCGAAGGAGTTTGAGATGTCAATGATTGGAGAGCTTACATTCTTTCTTAGTTTTCAAGTCAAGCAAATGAGAGAAGGGATTTTCATCTCTCAAGAGAAATATACTAATGATCTTCTCAAGAGATTCAAGATGGATGAATGTAAGTCAATCAAGACTCCAATACCAACCAATGGACATCTCGACCTAGATGAGGGAGGTAACCCGGTTGATCAAACTCTCTACCGCTCTATGATTGGTAGCTTGTTGTATTTGACCGCATCTAGGCCCGACATCATGTTTAGTGTGTGTATGTGTGCTAGGTTTCAAGCTAATCCTAAGGAAACTCATCTAATTGCCGTAAAAAGGATCCTTAGGTATCTTAAGCACACACCAAGCATTGGCCTTTGGTATCCCAAAGGAGCTAGATTTGAATTAATTGGCTATTCTGATTTGGATTATGCCGGATGCAAAGTTGATAGAAAAAGCACATCCGGAGGGTGCGATTTGCTTGGTAGATCACTTGTGTCTTGGTCCTCCAAGAAACAAAATAGTGTGGCTTTATCCACCGCCAAAGTGGAATACATTGCCATGGGTGCTTGTTGTGCACAAATACTTTACATAAAACAAACTTTGCAAGACTATGGTGTAGTTCTAGATAAAGTACCTCTTTTGTGCGACAATGAAAGTGCGGTAAAACTTGCAAATAATCCGGTTCAACACTCTCACACCAAGCACATAGATATCCGTCATCACTTTCTAAGAGATCATGTGGCTAAAAATGATATATCACTAGACGGTGTAAGGACCGAGGATCAATTGGCGGATATCTTTACTCAACCCCTAGATGAGGCAACATTTTGTAGATTGCGGAATGAACTCAATGTGCTTGATTTTAGCAACTTCACTAAAAATTGAGCTTGTGTTGTCCCTTGCATTGCATTGTAATATACCACATGTTTAATGCTTTATAATGCATGTAGGCCTTGTCTAACATGGTTAAGATAACCGCTGAAAAGCGTGTGAAGAAGCTTAACCTTGGATCAAACTTGACAAGCAACTAGATTTACTTTCAAGTATTGCATTGCATATGCATGAATGTTGTCTTGTCGTTTATCTTAAATCGCCCTCTTATTGCCTATTTTCTTAAAAAGAATTATAGCCTAAGGCAAAATATTTTGAAAAACTTGAGGGTTTGAGAGAGGTCACTCACATCATCCCAATTGGTGTTTATTTGGATCTTATTGGAGTTGGGACTTGATTGGGAACAGGCAGCGCGAAGGACTTTGAAGATTTGTTGAAGGAGTGACCGGACACTGCACCGAACTCTGGTGTCCAGCGTCCGGTCAGTTCATAGGAGGTGAACCTGCCACCGAAGGAGTGATAGGACGTTGAAACAGTGTTTCTCCAGCATCTAGTCAGAAGGTGCTTCAGCGTCCGGTCGATCATGAAGACATCAAGGCTAGGTGACCGAACTCTGGCTGCGTCCGGTAGATGTCCACTGGACGTGTCCGATCATGATTCCAGAGGATTTGGACCTCTCTGGAATCGACCGAACGCTGGGTGGTAGCATCCGGTCGCTACCACCGGAGCGTCCGGTTAGTAGGAGTCGTGTCGAATTCGATCTATTTTTCCTTTCCTATTCGATCACGTTGCAGGACCACCCTATTTAACCGCGCGCCGTACTATCTTGTCCCACATCCATGCCGTGCCCTAGCCACCGAGAGCCGCCGTAGCCGCCACCTCCTATGCCCGGGCCGTCGTCTCCTGCCACGAGCTTGCCGCGCTAGTGCCCCCGCATGCCCCCACTACCTGCCGCCATGCAGCAAGCTCCACCGCGTCGTCCACGCTCCACGCCGCCACCGCTCGCCCACACGCCGCCAATCCCCAGCGCCACTGCTGCTCTAGCGCCGCCGCCACCGCTCGCCCATGCGCTGGCAATCCCCAGCGCCACTACTACTCCAACGCCGCCGCCAGCTACCCCATGCGCCACCGCTACTCAGCTCGCCACCAAGATCCTCCAAAGCAGAGCCACCACCATCAATGAACTTTCACCACTGCAGTGCCATCCACGTCCAGTGTCGGGTCATCGATCCATCACCGCAACCCTAACCCTCGATTCGGTGTCCCCCGATCCGTTCCTCCTCTCGCCGCTTCGTCGTTTCATCAGGTAGCAAGCCCATCGTTCCAATTTCGTACCTAATTTCTTGCTTCCTACGGTTTTGCATCTATTAGACATATCGTATTTATTTGTATATCCTTCTAATCCATCGTGCAGTGAGTCGGTGCCGTTGAGATCATGTGGCAGTTGATAGTATAACTCGGAGCCAAGCTCGCGAGTAAGGATCGAGGCCGAGCCTCGAAAGTGTTAGAGGCAGTTGTTTCCTGTCAGCGGCAGTTGATTCTCTTCAGATTCATCAAATGGCTCGCATGAAGAATGTCGGTGGTGGTCCAGGCGATGAGGATCCAAGGCGTCCACCTCGCTTACCTGCAAATCCTAAAGGCAAGGCGATGAAGAAGGTTGCATCAAAGAAGCGCAAGTACCCTGATGTAGAGACAGCCAGAGCAGCTGCAGTCGCTGAGGCCGCAGAGCGTGCCAAGAGAGGAGGAGCTCATAGTGGAGTTGTTATTGTAGATCATCTATCACTAGAGGCATAAGGCAGACTTGAGCGTATTGAGCGTCTTCATGGTAGTCCACCTAGGACTGTCATGATGGTCGGACGACGTCTTCCCATTGTGGATCCTCAGCCTCAGGGGGAGTCACAACAGGAGCCACAGCAGCAGCCCCCACCAGCAGAGCCGACAGAGCAGACTCAGGAGGGCCAGCAGGCTGAGGAGACAGAGCAGGCACCTTAGCCATAGCCTCACCGCTTTGGTCATACCCATGCCCCAGTCACACCAAGGGTTGACACACAGCGGAGGGGTTCTCGTCCACCGCCTAGACCATAGGGTCAGCCTCTAGTGACCCATCTTGACTTGAGGGCCACCACGGCCAAGCAGGTGCAGCAGTTGAGGTTTGTTGACTTTGAGATATGGTTTCCACCAAGGAGGGATGAGAGAGCTTCAGAGGGCTTCTATACTCCACTGTAGGAGGATTTCTACAATGCTATCTCAACAGTGGGGCAGTTTTTAGATCTCAGAGGGTGTGCCACATTGACTCTATAGTTGTAGCAGTTGGAGAGCACATTCGCCCCTACCTTACATATCTGTTGGGGCTATCATGTTTGATTGGACGGACTGGACTATATGTTCCATCTTGGGTTCGGCAGTTCTATGCTTCTCTCTATATTGACCCGCACCATCACTTTATTCACTTTGCATTTGGTGGGAGAGACTATCGATTGACGAGCACCAGGGCCAGAGATATTCTCAGACTTCAGGAGCAGCCAGTCAGACTTCACAAGGTGTGCTATGGCCAGACAGCACCCCTAGATGCCCTCATGGTGGCAACATGCCCCCTACTGACTTGGTCCGTCACTGTTTCAAGGAGCCTTTTGGCGAAGGATCGAGGAGGAACCCCAGTGACCTTAACCCCACTGCTCGTGTGCTTGAGGCTGTTATGAGGAGGACACTGCTTCCCAAGATGGGATACAGAGAGGGCTTGACACGTATACAGTTGTGGCTGATCAACTCTCTGATGCAGCAGACCGTTTTTTATATTTGGGATCTTCTTCTGTTAGAGATGGAGGATACCATAGCTGAGGGCTTCAGAGGTCGTAGGCAGTTGCCCTATGCTCACTGGATCACCTAGTTTATCCATAGAGCAGTCACAATGAGGCCACCAGAGATGCTTGCCGAGTACAGTGGTGCCACCACAGAGTTTCCTGCCTATAACATGACACGGATGATCAGGCACAGTACACCTACAGCACCCAGTCAGCCACGTCGATGCCCTAAGGTGCTAGAGTCTATAGCCCAACAGGATGATATCATCAGAGGCATTGCAGCTATAGAGGAGGAGGAGCTTGCTCAGTAGGAGGGGATGGTCATGAGCGACCCCAGTGACAGTTCTGATGATGACTATCAGTCCATCCCTCAGATGCCTCCTCAGCGACATGACCATGAGGCCGGTAGCTCTAGCTTAGCGCCACCTTCCCCATAGACTGACCCCGCTCTCTTTGCTATACTTGAGCAGATGAGGCAGGACTAGGCACGACAGGCTCAGGAGATAGCTGCTACATTCGCTCAGTTCTAGACTCAGCAGGATGAGTTCCAACGCTAGTAGCAGTAGATCCAGCAGCAGCAGCTAGCTATACATCAGCAGACACAGGCTCTATAGCAGCAGAAGCCGATCCTCATGCAGTAGCAGCTCCTTGGATTTATGCAGCATGTTGTGACTGCCATTAGGGCTCCACCGCCACAGCCTTTGCCCCAGCTTGGTCAGGCAGCCACTACTTCGATGACTCTAGCGTTACAGCCCAGTGGGCTTCAGAGTCAGGGACAGCCACCAGCATAGTATGCTTCTCCTACAGAGCAGGTGTCCCAGTGGTTCGCTTCGCCTATGGTAGCCCCGTAGTTCACTCCATTACAGACGGGCTTCACACCGGCACAGACATCGTCGCTGCTTGAGCCAGATACTTCAGTCTCTAGAAGTCTTGGAGCCTGATGAGGACATCAACACCGACATGAGAATGGCTACTCCAACTGAACCAGCACAGGCGCCACCAGGACCCATCACTCGAGCTCGTGCACGTGAATTAAACTTCGTGATGATTTTGAAGAATGAAGGACCAGAAGTTTCCTAAGTGCATGCGCCATCTATGCTCATGATGAACCTGCCCAGAATAATGTCTAGGTGCTGCGCCACCTATGTGTTTTTAGTTTTGTCAAGAAATAACCAGGAAGGTGCTACACCATCTAAATCAGGAAAGGGAATCAAGGAGATGGTGTGTGGCTGTTTGGGCGCCTATTCCCTACCTTGTGGGCAGGCTGGGCGTCCTCCTTCCTCCCTCCTCCCCCTATTTAGCCAAGGGTTGCGCCCCCTCTTTGGCTTGGGTTTTGTTTTGCTTAAGTTAGCCATTGCTACTTCCGAAGCTTCGTCTTCGTGTAATTCAGAACCCCACCTTCGAGTAATATTCAGGGTTGCTCGCCTCAAATTCTTGCTTGTTCTTCGATTGCCTGCAGGAATTGATCTTCGTGATCAGGTTGATCTCGCACCAGCAAGGTCAATAACCATCGGGAGTTGGTTCAGCGATTGCTAAGGCGCCACGGACTTGTTCGTCGTAGTCGGATCGCGAGGGTCGACACCCACCAAATCGTAGTTATCCTCCACTCACCGAAAGATCGGGTACTCCAGCTCTATCAAGTGGTATCAAATTTCAGGTTGCTCGGTGAGATCTATCCCCTTATTTGTAGTTTTGTTCATCGTCCTATCATCCACCAGAAAAGCCAACAAAAAACATTTCAGGTTAGAACCACTGTCCAAGACCTTTTGAGCCTTTGCATCTTTCATTCAGTTTATTGCTTTGTTGAGTTTTTGGTTGCATCGCTGTGTCGTGTTGCTGGTCTTGGCGTCTAGTCCATTAGAGTTTTGAGTTCCTGTCACGTATTAGTTCACATCTTTGCACTTGATCCTCCTTTTCCTTTGTCCTCCATGCTCCTGTAATCTTTCCCACGTCATAGACCCCCTTGTGCACGCCAATTTCCCACCTACAAAAGGAAAGTAATTTATTTCGGGTCTTGATTTATCTCGGCAAGGACACAGGCATTAGCTGTTGCATCCGTAGTCCGTTTGGGAAGTTTAGGTACAATTTGGAAAGCATATTTCGTGCCCTTTCCAACGGATACTCACTTGCCTTGCGATTCATTTTGGGCGTATCACAGGAGATCATGCGAGATCAGGCAGTCTGTGGCTACACGAAAGGAAAGAGTTCCTGATTTCCTTTTGTTTTCCTTTTTGAGTTGTGCAACGTGTTGGCAGTGTCATCAAACTGAAAAAGGCCAGAGGTGCATAAAACAAAAAAAAGAGCCGCACCAAAAAAAAAACAAAAGGCAAAAGGTGCAAAAAGAGCCGCACACAAAAAAACAAAAAAAACAAGAGATGCCAAGGGTGTGTACTCGCTGTCTTTTACTCTTTGTTCTTGCAATTCTGTGTCTATCTTTGTGCGTGGTCTCACGTCTCTAGTACGGTCTAGCCTAGGACCAGCACAACACCAGCTTTGAGTGATTATTCAACTTTGCCTTTGCTGAATGCTTGTGCTACTCCTTGCTACAAATTGAAGCCTTCCCATAGCTCCACAAATTTTCTACAGCGATCAAGCTCTATGTCCTCTGGCAATCGCTCCATTCAATCTTTGGAAGGTTGTACCGCTGGTTGCAAGTCACCCCTGCGAGCTTGGTAAGAACGGGTAAGAGTTTGATAACAGCTTTAGTTTGAGTGCCTTGATCAGCATGACTTCCTATTAGCTTTAGGACAAATACTTGTTTTCGTGTTCGTTGCTTTTCCACTAACAATGTCAGGGGAGCCAGCTGATCAGGACACCATGCCTCACTCCCCACGCACTAAAGGCATCATTCACCACTTTAATCGCAAGATGAACGAGCATGTGGAGGGCTTGGCAGAGGAGATTAGGATCGCCAACGAGCAAGTGGGTCAATTTCAGGATGCTCAAATGGCCACAAATGCTACGCTCGCGGAGATGCAGCAAGCACAAGCTGCCCATGCCACCAGCCTCGCCACGCTCACTACACGCCTTGATGAGTTGGTACAACAACTTGCTGATCAACGTGCGGACTTTGATTATGGTGGTGATACCGAGATCGACGACCAGGACCGCCATGGAGGGCGCCACCGCAACCGCCGTGGTGAGCGCGTGGTACGTAATCGAAACGACTCATTTACTAAGATTAAGTTCACAATTCCTTCATTTAATGGCAAATATGATCCGGGTGCGTATCTTGATTGGGAACTTGCGGTAGATCAGAAATTTCATTGTCATGATGTTCCTGCACGATATCAAGTTAGGGCTGCTACTAGTGAGTTTACAGATTTCGCATCAATTTGGTGGCGTGAGCATCGCAGCAAACACCCTAATAACATTCCCACAACTTGGGAGCAATTAAAAACTGTCATGCGACACCGATTTGTTCCTTCCTATTATGCACGAGACTTGCTTAATAAAATGCAGCATTTTCAGCAAGGAACCAAATCTGTAGAAGAGTATTATCAGGAGTTGCAAACCGGCATGATTCGTTGTGGTTTAGTTGAGATTAATGATGCTGCGATGGCACGATTTCATGGTGGTTTGGACCGTGAAATTCAGGATATTCTTGATTATAAGCACTACGATGATATTACTACTTTGTTTGCATTTGCTTGCAAAGCTGAACGTGAAGTGCAGGGACGATGAGCAAGGACCCATTCTAACTCTTTTGCAGGTCGCACTACTTTGACCCATTCAACCCCTACGACGCCCTATACACCTAGTAGTATGTCACGTGACAAGGCAGCAGCTCCACCTCCAGCGCCCCCTTCAGTTAATAAGAGCGCCTCCTCTTCCACTAGCCACACAAAGGACATTCAATGCCATCGTTGCAAAGGTTATGGGCATATGATACGGGACTGCCCCAACAAGCGTACGTTGATTATACGTGATAATGGTGAGTATTCTTCCGCTAGTGATTCCGATGAAACTATATATGCTATGCTTGCTGCTGACGTTTCAGGACATGTGGAAGAACACGTGGCTGCCACTGACGCCGACAAGTATGAGAGTCTTGTTGTGCAGCGAGTCCTCAGTACACAAGTTGCACAGCCTGAGCAGAACCAGCGCCACACTTTATTCCACACCAAAGGCGTTGTGCAAGAACGATCCATTCGCATCATCATTGACGGCGGTAGTTGCAACAATTTGGCAAGTTCGGATCCGGTGGAGAAGTTGTCTCTCCAAACGCGTCCACATCCACATCCCTACCACATTCAATGGCTCAACCAGGGTGGCAAACTCAAGGTAACACGCTCGGTTCGTGTTCACTTCTACATGGGTTCTTATTCTGATTATACTGATTGCGATGTTGTTCCTATGGAGGCATGTTCGTTGTTGCTTGGTAGGCCGTGGCAATATGATACTAATTGTTTACATCATGGTCGCACAAATCATTATTCATTACTGTTTAAGGGCAAGAAAATTATTCTTCATCCAATGACCCCTGAACAGATTGTGAAAGATGACATTGCTAGGGCTACTAAAGCATTAAAACAATGCCAACAACAACCAGCCACGTCTAAAGAAATTAAGCTACATGCTCCTGTTTTACTTGCTACGCGTGCTGATTTTGATGAACTACATGTTGATAATATGCCTTGCTATGCGCTTGTATGTTCTCATGTGCTGGTTTCACTCAATGATGCACCATCTTTGGATATACCCCCTGCTGTTACTAAGCTTTTGCAGGACTTTGCCGATGTGTTTCCGAAGGACTTACCACCAGGTCTTCCTCCCATTCGTGGCATTGAGCACCAGATCGACCTCATCCCGGGCGCCCAGCTTCCAAACCGCGCCCCGTACCGTACCAATCCTGATGAGACAAAGGAGATTCAGCGCCAAGTCCAAGCACTACTTGATAAAGGCTACATTCGTGAGTCTCTTAGCCCTTGCTCTGTTCCTGTGCTACTTGTCCCAAAGAAAGATGGTACCTGGCGCATGTGTGTAGATTGTCGAGCGATTAACAATATCACAATTCGTTATCGTTATCCTATACCTCGCCTTGATGATATGCTTGACGAGCTTAGCGGTGCTGTTATATTCTCCAAGGTAGATTTGCGTAGCGGGTACCATCAGATTAGAATGAAACTTGGGGACGAATGGAAGACGGCTTTTAAAACAAAATTTGGCTTATATGAATGGTTAGTTATGCCGTTTGGATTGACTAATGCTCCCAGCACGTTTATGCGCTTAATGAATGAAGTTTTGAGGCCTTTCATAGGCTTGTTTGTGGTTGTTTATTTTGATGATATTCTGATTTACAGCAAGTCTAGGGAAGAGCATTTGGAACATTTGCATGCTATTTTGATGCTTTGCGCACTGCCCGCTTGTTTGGTAACTTGGACAAGTGCGACTTCTGCACACAACGTGTTTCGTTTCTTGGCTATGTTGTTACTCCGCAGGGCATTGAGGTGGACAGCAGCAAGATTGACGCCATCCAGAGCTGGCCCACGCCAACGACAGTTACGCAGATTCGGAGTTTTCTTGGGCTTGCAGGTTTCTGCCGACGGTTCGTGCGTGACTTCAGCTCCATTGCCGCCCCGTTGCATGAGCTCACCAAGAAGGGCGTTCCTTTCTCCTGGGGTGCGGCACAGGACGAGGCATTCACCATTCTAAAAGATAAGTTGACACATGCCCCCTTACTACAGCTACCTGATTTCAATAAGATGTTTGAACTTGAATGCGATGCTAGTGGTATTGGGTTAGGCGGTGTTTTGCTGCAAGCGGGCAAGCCAGTTGCTTACTTTAGCGAAAAATTAAGCGGTGCTAGTCTGAATTATTCCACTTATGATAAGGAGCTTTTTGCTTTGGTTCGCACACTTCAAACATGGCAGCACTATCTTTGGCCTCACGAGTTTATAATTCATTCTGATCATGAGGCATTAAAACATATTCGTAGCCAAACTAATCTGAACCGTCGGCATGCTAAGTGGGTCGAATTCATAGAGTCTTTTCCTTACATCATCAAACACAAGAACGGGAAAGACAACATTATTGCTGATGCTTTGTCGCGTAGATACACCATGCTGTCCCAGTTAGACTTTAAAATTTTTGGTTTACAAACTGTGAAAGAACAATACGCCGATGATCCTGGCTTTAAGGACATCATGCTGCATTGCAAGGATGGTAAACCATGGGGTAAATTCCATGTAACCGATGGGTTTTTGTTCCGCGCTAACAAGCTATGTATTCCCGCAAGCTCGGTTCGTCTTTTGCTGTTGCAGGAAGCGCATGGTGGCGGCCTCATGGGACACTTTGGCATTTACAAGACACAGGAGATTTTGGCCGCGCACTTCTTTTGGCCCCAGATGCGCCGCGACGTGGAGCGTTTTGTTGCACGCTGCACCATGTGCCAGAAAGCTAAGTCACACCTGAACAACCACGGTTTGTATATGCCGTTACCTGTCCCTACTTCTCCTTGGCTAGATATTTCTATGGATTTTGTTTTGGGCTTACCTCGAACTAAGAAGGGGAGGGATAGTATCTTTGTGGTTGTTGATCGATTCTCTAAAATGGCTCACTTCATACCATGTCATAAAACTGATGATGCTAGCAGCGTTGCTGAGTTGTTCTTTCGCGAGATTATTCGTTTACATGGTGTTCCAAATACAATAGTCTCAGATCGCGATGCTAAGTTCCTAAGTCATTTTTGGAGATCTCTTTGGAATAAACTAGGAACTAAATTGCTTTTCAGCACCACTTGTCACCCACAAACAGATGGGCAAACTGAGGTTGTGAACAGAACCTTATCTACCATGCTTAGGGCTGTGTTAGACAAGAATCTAAAACTTTAGGAGGATTGTTTGCCCCATGTCGAGTTTGCTTACAATCGTGCTACACATTCCTCCACGAAAATGTGCCCTTTTCAGGTTGTCTATGGTTACATTCCACGGGTGCCAATTGACTTGCTGTCCTTTGACCCTTTGGACACCCCACATGTCGATGCTATTCCATGTGTTCAACAAATGTTGGACATCCATGAGCAAACACAGCAGAACATTGCGCACACTAATGCTAAAAATCAGGCTGTTGGTAGTAAAGGACGTAAACTTGTTACTTTTGAACCTGGTGACTTGGTTTGGTTGCATTTGCGCAAGGATCGCTTTCCTAGTTTGCGTAGGTCTAAGCTGATGCCCCGTGCTGCTGGTCCCTTCAAGGTGTTAAAGAAAATCAATGATAATGCTTATATACTTGACCTGCCTGCAGACTATGGTGTTTCCTCTAGTTTTAATGTTGCAGATTTGAAACCATATGCGGGCGAGGGTGAGGAGCTGCCGTCGAGGACGACTTCGATTCAAGAAGGGGAGGATGATGAGGACATCAACACTGACACGGGAATGGCTACTCCAACTGAACCAGCACAGGCGCCACCAGGACCCATCACTCGAGCTCGTGCACGTGAATTAAACTTCGTGATGATTTTGAAGAATGAAGGACCAGAAGTTTCCTAAGTGCATGCGCCATCTATGCTCATGATGAACCTGCCCAGAATAATGTCTAGGTGCTGCGCCACCTATGTGTTTTTAGTTTTGTCAAGAAATAACCAGGAAGGTGCTGCACCATCTAAATCAGGAAAGGGAATCAAGGAGATGGTGTGTGGCTGTTTGGGCGCCTATTCCCTGCCTTGTGGGCAGGCTGGGCGTCCTCCTTCCTCCCTCCTCCCCCTATTTAGCCAAGGGTTGTGCCCCCTCTTTGGCTTGGGTTTTGTTTTGCTTAAGTTAGCCATTGCTACTTCCGAAGCTTCGTCTTCGTGTAATTCAGAACCCCACCTTCGAGTAATATTCAGGGTTGCTCGCCTCAAATTCTTGCTTGTTCTTCGATTGCCTGCAGGAATTGATCTTCGTGATCAGGTTGATCTCGCACCAGCAAGGTCAATAACCATCGGGAGTTGGTTCAGCGATTGCTAAGGCGCCACGGACTTGTTCGTTGTAGTCGGATCGCGAGGGTCGACACCCACCAAATCGTAGTTATCCTCCACTCACCGAAAGATTGGGTACTCCAGCTCTATCAGAGCCTCCTTCAGTGAGTTGACAGGGCAGCCCACACCACCACATTTGTATGCCCTAGGTCCTTCTACAGCAGCTCCTGTCGCCGTGACTACACAGAGGCTCCCTTCCTTAGTTGCATCTTCAGATCCTACTACAGGCATACCAGCAGAGTCATAGGCAGCACCTGTCCCAGCTCAGACCTAGACCGCTTCAGCGACACTGCCAGCTACAGAGGGTCAGATAGCCCAGAGTTTCGGATCAGACGATGATGGCACCTAGTTCCACCTTGCCCCTTGTACCACAGCGTCCGGCTCGTCCGCTACAGCCCCGCCGACCGACCCGTAGGTTTTGGTGTTTGACGCCAAAGGGGGAGAGGGTTCGAGTATGTTAGGCTTAGGGGGAGCTTAGTTATCTTATTAGCTTATATATTACATTTGGAGTTTTTATGTGTGATACACTATTATGCATTCATCGTGTGTTTACTTTCATGCATTGAACTATATATATGTGATAGTGATATCTACGTGACCGTGATTTATGATATGTGTGCTCTCTACTTTGAATTATTTATATGTTATATCACTTGTGTTATGCTCATTTGCCTTTGCTTCCGCGCTTCACTCCGATGCAAATGAGCTTTATTACTTGTACTCATGCTTAATTCATATCTTTTGAGTACATCATGTTGGCTTGGTTCATATAAGCTTGATTAACTCCTTTGTTCTTATTGACCTAGGTGAGTCTAGTGAGTTAGGTGTGGTGCACACTTGTTTAAACTAGCGCTAGGTAGCTCCTACATTTGCCTAAGATCCAATGGAGCAAACTTCATTCACATATGATCGCGAGTTGGAAGTGAATGGAGGGTCAAATACTGACCGAACGCTGGCTTCGGTGTGACCGAACGCTGGCGCAGAGTCCGGTCAGTTCATTTGACTGAGGAAAAATCATTCGGTGTGACCGGACGCTGAAAGGTCAAGTGACCGGACGCTGAGAGCCAGCGTCGGTTGTTTCCAGTAAGGTTCCAAAGAGGGTAAATCGTGACCGCACGCGTCCGGTCAGTGTTGACCGGACGCTGGCAGCGTCCGGTCACACTGTAAACCTTGGAGTTTAGGGTGTACTGACTGGAGCGTCCGGTCAACATGACCGGAGCATCCGGTCACCCCATAGAGGCACATAACGGTTCGTTTTTCAGTCCATGTTATAAATACCACCTCTACTTGTATGTGGGGGTACTTTTGCTCATTTCAACAGCTGAGAAACACCTTAGAGAGTGCCAAGAAGAGCAAGGTCCTAGTGAGGTAATTGAGATTTGAGAATCCAAAGAGAGACCTCATTAGTTAAGATCAAGAGTAGCAAAGTGTGCATCCACCTTCTCATTAGGCTTGTCGTGGTCAAGTGAGAGTTCGTGCTTGTTACTCTTGGTGATTAGGAGTTCGGTGATCACCCGGCGGAGCTTGTGGGTGACCCAACTCAAGTTGTGAGCGGTTGTGGGTGTTTCACTGCGATGAAGTGTCGAAGAATCAACCCATAGAGAGCACTTGATCCTTGCGCGGATCAAGGGGGAGCTACACCCTTGCGCGGGTGCTCCAACGAGGACTAGTGGGGAGTGGCGACTCTCCGATACCTCGGCAAAACATCGCCGCGTTCATTCCTCTCCATTTACTTTAAGCATTTACTTTGAGCAATTCAATTCATGTCATTACATTCTTAGAATTACCATGCTAGAGTAGGATTGGAACTTAGGTTGCAAGTCTTTTGTGCGGTGGAACAATTAGGAA
Organism: Miscanthus floridulus; assembly: GCF_019320115.1. Classification (NCBI taxonomy): domain Eukaryota; kingdom Viridiplantae; phylum Streptophyta; class Magnoliopsida; order Poales; family Poaceae; genus Miscanthus; species Miscanthus floridulus. Next base: position 66,506,115 of record NC_089589.1, read on the forward strand.
CACTTTCTAGGTACAAGGGGTTAATTGGGCTATCCATAGGATTTAATTATTGTGAAGAAATTTAGAATTAGCCCAATTCACCCCCCCCCCCTCTTGGGCATCTTGATCCTTTCAGCAACAACAACCTCATATAGAACAAGCGTCATCTAACAAGGCCCCTAGAAGGTCTCAAAGAGTCAGGAGATCATCCATTCCTGATGACTATGAAGTTTATGAATGTGAGGAATTTCAAATGGAGGGTGATCCCACCTCATTAGAAGAAGCCATGAGAAGCGCTCACTCATCCAAGTGGCTTGAAGCCATGGAAGATGAAATGAAATCAATGAAAACCGACGGTGTTTGGGATTTAGAAACAATTCCTAAAGGAGCCAAGATATTAGACTGTAAATGGGTCAACAAAACTAAACATGACTTCAAAGAAAATATAAAAAGGTTTAAAGCGTGACTTGTGGCGAAAGGTTTCACACAAAGAGAAGGCATAGCTTACAATGAGACATTTTCTCCAGACTCATGTAAGGATTCTTTTAGAATCATAATGGCGCTTGTAGCACATTATGATTTAGAATTACATCAGATGGACATAAAGACGGCGTTCCTAAACGGGGATCTGGAGGAAAATGTTTACATGGCACAACCGAATGGTTTTGTTGTGGAAGGAAAAGAACGTATGAGATGCTGCCTGAAGAAATCCATTTATAGATTAAAACAAGCTTCAAGACAGTGGTATTTGAAGTTTGATAGTATAATAAGAAAGTTTGGATTTCAAGAAAATATAGAGGACAATTGCGTTTATGCAAAGTTCAAGAATGGGAAATATATCTTCCTAGTCTTGTATGTGGATGACATCTTGCTCGCTAGCAGTGATGTTAATCTACTACTAGAAACAAAGAAGTTCTTGTCCTCGAAGTTTGATATGAAGGATCTCGGTGAAGCTTTGTTCGTCCTAGGAATAGAGATTCACCGAGATAGAGAAAAGGGGTTTGTAGGATTATCACAAAAGGCATACTTAGAAAAAGCTCTAAAGAAATGCAATATGCAAAATTGTAAGTCTTCACCTGCTCCCATAGTCAAGGGCGATAGATATGGGGAATTTCAATGTCCCAGAAACCAATATGAGATCAATCAAATGAAAGCGGTTCCATATAGTTCAGTTGTCGGAAGTTTACAGTATGCTCAAGTGTGTACTCGCCCTGACTTAGCATTTGTTATCGGGTTACTTGGCAGATATCAGAGTAATCCAGGAATAGAACACTAAAAATTAGTAAAGAAAGTTTTGCGTTACCTGTAAGGTACGAAGGGTATCATGCTAACGTACAGAAGATCTGATTCCCTGTATATAGAGGGGTATACAAATTCTGATTATGCGGGACATGACAAAAAATCTATGTCATGATACATATTCACTCTCGCAGGAGGAGCTATATCGTGGAAAAGCTTAAAACAAACCGTCACTACATCGTCCACAATGTATGCCGAGTTTGTAGCATGTTATGAGGCCACAGGACAGGTGAATTGGCTGAAGAAATTCATGCCCGGGTTGAAAGTGGAAGACGACATACATAAACCACTCAAGTTATACTGCGATAATAATCCAGCAATATGTTATGCTCGCAACAATAAGTCAAGTGGTGTTGTCAAACACATTGACATAAAGTATTATGTTGTGAAAGACAAAGTCCGGGATCATATAATTAGTCTTGAGCATGTAAGAACAAAAAAGATGCTCGTGGATCTGCTTACATAAGGCTTACCACCCAGTGTGTTCAGAGAACACTTAGCCGGCATGGGTTTAAGGGAAAGCCTATGATTTCTAGACAATAAGGGCCTAGTTGAGAATCTGTTTCAAAACAGAGAGGTGCATTGTAGCTGTTTAATCTAATGGCAACTGACTGTGATGATGAGGTACGCTCTATTCACTGGTCTGAGATGGAATGAGAACAAGATAAAGTAAGTTAAGTTTAAGTCATAAGGTGAGATCAAGAGGGAGAATGTTAGATTGATCTCCACCAATTGGCCAATTGGGCCCTTGGATCCGCGCCCTGATCGGGGGCGTCCAACCGCTCTATGGTTGGTGGGCCCCTGTCGCACAGCGCCATAAAAAGGGAGGAGGGGGCCGGGGCACAAGGCACAAGGTTCACCTAAGCCGCCAGACACTCCACCTACATCCTAACCCTAGCTGATCTAGAGAGGGGGCGCTGCCAACGACGGAAAGCTCCGCCACTGGCCACCACCGCCTCTGCACCGCCGCCACCGCGACAGCGCCTTCACCGCCGGGCCTCACCGCGCCATTGACAAGCAACCACATGGCCAGCTCGTCTTCTATGAAGGCGGCTGATGGTTTGCACCTCCGCAACTTCTCTCTCACTCTATCTGTAAATCTCGTACTAGTTCATGTTTCAGGACTTGCTATTTATCCCAAATGTCAGTATACATGCTAGATCTATGGCTAGATTATCCTGTAACTATCTATCACTGACCACATGTAATAGAACTCAAGGATCAAATGGTGTTAGGGGCACATCCACAAACTTTTGTTTGAGAATGCAGAAGTCTACTGGCCGATGGATATTTATTTGGCACACACCAGCAAATTCATTTGAAGTTCTCCTTAGATAGTATTCGATGCTGCAAATATTATGAAAATGTTTACTGAATTATAATATGGATTATACCGAATTGTATGGAAAAATTATAGTGGTATACCCTTGGCAAAAAATTTAGATCCGCCACTGATGCAGGGTGTATACAGTTTCCACCAAATTTTTTTTTCCCGTACAAGAGGCCGGCCGATCACTCCTTGCCCTGTCACCGCAACGGTTTTGTAAAATGATCTGGACGTACGCGTGCAGCTGAAGGCTGCTGGTCCATTTGAATGAACGGACCTAGACCCAGCTGCAACTGCAAGACTCTGACACGCTGTGGCTTGGGCTGTGTTTAGTCTGTGAATTTTGAAAATTTAACTACCGTAGCACTTTTGTTTTTATTTGGTAATTATTGTTTAATTATAGACTAATTAGGCTCAAAACATTCATCTTACAATTTCTAACCAAACTGTGTAATTAGTTTTTTTCGTCTATATTTAATGCTCTATGCACGTATTGCAAGATTCGATGTGATAGCTACTGTAGTACTTTTTAGGAAAGTTTTTTTTTAACTAAACAAGCACGTGGCTATGGGCCGGGGAATCAGGCAATCAGCTGCCTGAATCTGGTTGTGCTCCCGCTGTATCTCCTAATCTTGACCTTGTTCCCACGGTAACGCCCATTGTGGGCACACGCTGTTTGAGAACCGACGCCACTTGGCCGGCCGCCGGCATGTGGGGCGACCGGTGTCAGTGCAACGGAGCACATGACCGTCGAGACCGTCTGATCTGAATCCGAGGTTGTCATGAAAAGCAAGGGCAACTACGGATTTAGTACCGCAGCATGCATCGGATCTGATCACCAAGCCACGTTCTGTCAGGTGCATAGCTGAGAGCACACCCATCGCTCCAGCGTGTCTCCGTAGCTCCGAGCTCTACATCTTCACCAAACAAATGTCCCAGATAGACCCAACTAGTGTCTTCGCAAGTGTGTCATAATAGTATGCAGGACCAATTAAAGTGATGGGTCTAACAAAAAGATGAGCCTACTGCTGGAGCGAGCCTTAGGGGGTGTTTGTTTTCGTTGGACAAAAGTTTAGCCCTGTCATATCGAATATTTAGACATCCATCAGAAGTATTAAACATAGGCTAATTGTAAAACTAATTACATAGATCGAGGCTAATTTGCGAGACGAATCTATTAAGTCTAATTAGTCCATGATTTGACAAGGTGGTGCTACAGTAAATATTAGCGAGTTATGAATTAGTTAGGTTTAATAAATTCGTCTCGCTAATTAGTCTATTCCTGTGCAATTAGTTTTATAATTAGTTCATGTTTAGTCCTCTTAGTTAGCATCCGAACGTCCGATGTGACACGACTTCTTTGTCCACGTAGGCTCCACCTTTTAGTTGAGACACTGTTTATGTCTGCGTTGGGCCATGTTTAGTTGAGGCCGGATTCGGTAGCACTGTAGCTGCACTGTAGCGTTTTGTTTTTATTTGGTAATAATTGTCCAATCGTTGACTAATTAGACTCAAAACGTTCGTCTCGTAAAGTACAACCAAAATGTGCAATTAATTTTTTGATTTCGTCAACATTTAGTACTCCATGCATGTACCGCAAGTTTGATGTGACGGGGAATCTTCTTTTTGCATAGTGCCAAATTCAAAAAATCTGAGGAACTAAACATGGCCTTGATCAAGTTCTTAAAACGTAGTCGCTCCTGTTTCAAAATATAAGTTATTTGTGTTTTGCTAAAAGTCAAAGTTACGGATCATATTGATATATAAAAACAAATAATTGTATATGAGTAAAATTTATCAACTATCCTCAAAGTTGGCTGGTGGTGTCATTTATTTAGGTCCCAAATAAAGTTTTAAAATGTATTTTTGGCTCTTTAAAGATGTAACATGTCTCGTATAGGTCAAAATGGACGTTTACCTGACACGCTATCCTACGTGACAAGGATACGAGAGATGGACCCATATGTCTGCGACGAAGACCTCACCTTATAAGAGTAAGGCTAATAATACAGCCGGCTTGCTGGCTGTAAGGTTCTTTGCAGCCTTCTCTCAGCCCGCTCATACAGTAGTTAGCTCTTTACAGTTAATACATGGCCCACTTGTCTCTCTCATAGACTTTCTTGGTTCTTGTGCCCAAGCCGACTGTAAGCTTACAGCCCGGTTCTACTCTCTCTCCTCCCCTCTCTCCTCCACCTCAGCATTTAGTCGGCTTACAGTCTGCTATTATACTTGCTCTAATATTGTATCTCTGGATGATTTACATTTTTCTAGTTTTGAGTTTTTTCATTTGAGAACGTTAAGAGGCTAAAAATAGTATAAAGTTTCGGCAACATATTGATCGGTGCTGTGACGACGGATCAAACAATGCATTTGGCATGATGGCGGATTGAGCTGGCGCAGCCGCGGATCGAGGTGCTAGGGTAGCAGGCTCCACTGACGAGTATTGGTTTTTTTTTCTTGATTAACATTGTTTGTGATTTGTAGTGACGGAATCTCAGAGGTGACAATAGTGCCCGTCTCTGTTAAACGTTCTTGCCCATCACCAAAGTTTGTTTTGGTAGTAATGAAATTGCTATGTTTCCAAAGAAGCTATTAGAATGTGTATATGAGCGTTCAAAACGTGCGCTGGTTAATTCTTGAGAAACACATGTTTTCCTAACGAATTAGATGCTCCATTGGAGCCTCCTGTTTAATCCTCAAGAAATACACTATCAAAAATGTCAAACTCTAAAAATTGTTACAAATAGGTTCACTACTTGTTGAGGGAATTCCTTATATGCTATAAAAAAATATTTCTCTTTTCTTACCATAATTTTTAATTTTTCTTTCCCTTATGTCTCTATGAATTTTGCAATTACATTCCTATCTCAAGACAATTTCACTTATGTCTCTATGAATTTTCCCTTATGTCTCTATGCCTCCACATGTTCCAAAGGTGAAACTGGTGAAAGACAATTTCATCTTAAACTAAAAAAAAAGACAATTTCATCTTAAACTAAAAAAAAGAAAGACAATTTCACCGGTTTCATCTTTGGAACATGTGGAAGCATTTTTTTTTCTTGTCTTAATCCTTCAAGGTCATTACTTGCGAAAACAACTATGCATATATTGGTGTTGCCGATTTTTATTCACATAATATTTAATAGTTGATTGAGAAACATAAAATTATCAACCATGGCATGTAAGGATAAAAACCCATAATGATTGGCAATGAAAGGAACATGTATTTTAATGGCATATAAAGAGTTGAAAAAGTATTTATCAAAAAAAAAGAAAGAGTTGAAAAAGTAGAAATGAACGACTTATAATTTTTAATAGTGTAGAAGAAATTTGTACAGATTTGGAAGGAATTTTCTGTTACATGTTTGTAAGGCTGTGCGTGCCGAGAAATCCTTGCTATTTCGGTCCTAATCACACGATCTATTTTTTTTTTTTGTGTGTGTGTGTTGATGCCACCAGTAGATAGCAAGGCGACATTTTTTCCGTCACGGCGCAACAATTCCGGCTGCCCGCACATGTCTCGGCGGCCTTCTGGAAGACCCACCCTTGCTCTGATTCAGCGGCACATCTCGCAGCCGCAGATCCTAGCCCTCGCGGCGCATCCGACGACCGCGATGCGAAGGCGCGGTGGGCGGCGGCGTACCCGGGCCCCACACACAGCCCGCGTCACCCACGAGCAGAAACCACGGCTGCGTTCCAGGTGTAGGCAGGAGCCCGGTTTCGGTCGCCACGCCGTGGTTTGCTCCTCACGAGGGTGGACGGAGGTGGCGAAAGCGCACCAGCCTCCTGCTTTTCGAGCTCCTATATATAATACACAGGGTTCTCCCCTCCTGGCTCCTCACAGATTCGATTCGATTTGCATTAGGTTGATTTGATTTGGTTTGGTTTCATCGGTGGTGTGGTGACGTTCTTGGGAGGAGCTTCTGGATTTGGGATTCCGTTCCAATGGCGACCGCGGGGAAGGTGATCAAGTGCAGAGGTCCGTGCTTGCTCCTCTCTCTATCTCGATCTGTCCAATTTTCTGTCTATGTTTCGGGAGCAATTTGCAATTCTAGTGAGGATGGGATGCTATTGGGTGGGCATGTTGTTGCTGCTTCTTTTTTTTTTTTGGTGAACAGTGGCCTTGATCTTGTAGTGCTAGACTGCAACCGCGGGGTGCTTCTTTTCTTGCCTGTCCTTTTACCCCTTATATAAATGCTATGATTTTTTTCCCCTAATGTGAGATTGGATGTAGTTCGTCGTGGTACTGTTGTGCCATGATCTATGAATGCTGCAACTTGCAATGAGCTAATTTTTCTTGCTAGACTAGATTATTGGACTAAACTGAGTGTGTGCTTTTCTGCGGGTGATTTTCTTGGACCCCTGCAGCCGCGGTGGCATGGGAGGCCGGCAAGCCGCTGTCGATCGAGGAGGTGGAGGTGGCCCCGCCGCAGGCCATGGAGGTGCGCGTCAAGATCCTCTTCACCTCGCTCTGCCACACTGACGTCTACTTCTGGGAGGCCAAGGTATCCACTCTGTCACCCCGTTCCTATCTTGTCAGTACATATGCTTGATGAAGCAACTCGCAACTGACTTGTGCCTTCTTGGGGGCTTATCTTTCTTAGGGGCAGACACCCGTGTTCCCTCGGATCTTCGGTCATGAGGCTGGAGGGTACGTTATCTTCCCTGATCCACTTCATTTTCTTGCAATCTGTGGATGTTTAAGTTGAGTTTTATGGTCTCTTGCTTGTATTTGTAGTTACCTTATCGATGGTGGTCATTGTTTATTGATATATTGGATACAGTGCAATCTGGTTTGTTGCGTAGACTCTGGAGAACATGTGGCCAGAGTAATAAGAAATAGTTTGTGTTGCTGAATGTTATAACAATGATTTTGACCTCCCGGCAGTAGACTTCCATAGATTTATGATTATTTCATCAGCAAATTAATTTAGTCTTTTCTAAACACATTCACATTTATTTGACTTACACCAATTTCCATCATCAATTTATTCTTTAAGTACACTGATGTGTAATCTTTTTGGATCCGAGTCAAACTCCTGAAATTTCTTCATGTTACAGCATTGTGGAAAGTGTTGGAGAGGGTGTTACTGAGCTTGCCCCTGGTGACCATGTCCTCCCGGTATTCACTGGGGAGTGCAAGGAGTGTGCCCACTGCAAGTCGGCAGAGAGCAACATGTGTGATCTGCTCAGGATCAACACTGACCGGGGTGTGATGATTGGTGATGGTAAATCACGGTTTTCCATCAATGGGAAGCCTATCTACCATTTTGTTGGGACTTCCACCTTCAGTGAGTACACTGTCATGCATGTTGGTTGTGTTGCAAAGATCAACCCTGAGGCTCCCCTGGACAAAGTTTGTGTTCTTAGCTGTGGTATTTCTACTGGTAAGTTGATTTAGTACATTTGGGTATGTATGTTCGAGGATATATATCTGATGATGCTGGATGACTTACCAAATTTCTTTTTGAAGGTCTTGGTGCATCAATCAATGTTGCAAAACCGCCAAAGGGTTCAACAGTTGCTATTTTTGGTCTAGGAGCTGTTGGCCTTGCTGTAAGTGTTGGATTTTTTTTTTCTGTCACTCTGTGCCATTCAACTCTAATGTTTGTTGGGGTTGCATCTGATTACAACAAAGCCTTTAAGTCCCAAACAAGTTGGGGTTGCATCTGATTGCTCTGCATATTTGCATGAGTAGGCTGCAGAAGGTGCAAGGATTGCTGGAGCATCAAGGATCATTGGTGTTGACCTGAACGCCAACAGATTCGAAGAAGGTAACCCTTTGATTGAACTGAATACTCATTTTATTGTGTTGTTTTGATAAGTCATTAAGCTCATCTGTTTATCCATTTTCAGCTAAGAAGTTTGGTTGCACTGAATTTGTGAACCCAAAAGACCACAACAAGCCAGTGCAGGAGGTCTGTTTCTTTACCTGAGGCAACCTGTGACAGCTTACGCAGAAGTTGACCATAATAATATCCAATTTGCTGATGCTTTAGGTACTTGCTGAGATGACCAATGGAGGGGTTGACCGTAGTGTGGAGTGCACTGGTAACATCAATGCAATGATCCAGGCATTTGAATGTGTTCATGATGTAAGGCCTGAACAAATATTGTCTTTTCCTGCTACCATTGGCAGTCTGTTCTATTTAGATTGAATTTTAACAGCTCTACTCTTAGCCTACCCCAACTTGTTTGGGACTTAAAGGCTTTGTTGTTGTTGTTTAACAGCTCTACTCTAAATCCAGGGCTGGGGTGTTGCTGTGCTGGTGGGCGTGCCACACAAGGACGCTGAATTCAAGACGCACCCAATGAACTTCCTGAACGAGAGGACCCTGAAGGGAACCTTCTTCGGCAACTACAAACCACGCACTGACCTGCCCAATGTGGTTGAGCTGTACATGAAGAAGGTAAATGCAAGCAAAGTGGTATTTCTTCGGTAGCCTTGTTACTAGGGCTTCGCTGAAATTGCTATACTCCCAAACGTCTGCTTGCTCATGCTACAACTCTGCCTGTTTGTGCGCACAGGAGCTGGAGGTGGAGAAGTTCATCACGCACAGCGTGCCGTTCGCGGAGATCAACAAGGCCTTCGACCTGATGGCCAAGGGGGAGGGCATCCGCTGCATCATCCGCATGGAGAACTAGATTGTTTTTTTCTGGTTGTCTGGTCTGGGTTGGGTTTAATAAAGGGGGCAGTGTCCTCCGTGGATGTGGAGCCACGCTTATGTGTATCACGTCCAGTTTGGCCTTGTCAATCAGTAGAGTAGCTTCCAGCGTCTGTAATTATCTATGGGCACCGGAGTCTTGCGAACTTGCTCGGCGTAATATATGGTTTGGTACCACTATGAGTTTCATTCAGTCTACCAACTTCCTTTCACCATAGTATTGAGTATTTTTTTCAGTTAGTGAACGGCGGCAGGCAATAAACAAAATCTCTTCAGAGCTTTTCAGGACATGTTCGGGGTTGTCGCCTTGTGTACATCTCTTACAGTTGGCAAATTGGTTGATCAATGCAAGGTTATTGTCAGTACATGTGTATGGAGGGGCTGCCAGATGGGGCCAGGCTGTCAGGCTCAGCAGTAGCAGTGGATAAAAGGGGAACGATCAGCCAGAAAGAGGGCATCGAAGAACATCTCTCCTCCCTTAGTTTATTGTTCATCTTCCTCTCCAACTACCTCTCTCTCTTGTACCCAAGTTCCTTCTAGGGCCTTCTAGATCTTTCTCCTGCTGCTCCGACATCCCTCTCCCCTGAGGTCTTGTACCCTGCTTGTAACACCCCAGGGTGCTACTAAACAACACAAACACTAGTTGGACATACTAAATAAAAAAACGGCAGCACCTCCTTTGTAAATATAAGCAACACGGAGGTGAGAACAAAGATAAGACACATATAGACCACACTAGCATAAAATAAACATCCACAAAAACTAATTATCACAACTACGTTATTAAGTTTACGGAATAGTCTCCAAATGAAGGTGTGTGAAACGTGCAGCTAGCTCCCTTCCCATCCGAGCAACTATCAAGTACCTGGGAAGAATAATGCAAGGGTGAGATGAAAACATCTCAGCAAGTAAAATTTATATATTTTTTTTGAGCTATTCAAATCACAAGTTGTGTTAAGCAGCGATTTAGTAAAGGATTCCATCTCTGAATAAGCAACATATAAAACCAATGTAAAGAACACCTCCAAATAAAACCACAGAGAGGTGATACACCTTCAATATTATATTAGCAAGGTCATGTCACTTCAAATATGTTTCATAAATGCATATGAGTGCAATGCAAATGACTCCTGCCTGCATACCCAACAAGGTATGGAGCTGCATCCCATGATGCTGTACCGGTACGGTCGTGACCATAGGTCAACGATATAACTTCCAATGCATTCGAATGATGCAATGCATATGACATGCTACAATAATAGCAATATAACTTCACCTTCTCCAAAGCCATGTGATTTGACCACATGAACCGTGCTAGCATCAGTGCATCACAACCACACCATATATAAAGAAATAAGGCATCCAATTACGATTGAGAGAGGAACATCAGAAAGGTTCAGTTCACAGTTGTTATGACATGGTTCCGAACATTGTGGTGTAGGTGATAAAGATAACAAGTCAAAACAGTAGCGAACCACTGCTACATTCACTTGCCTTTTTACCGAAGAAGGTCAAAAAGGACTAGGGGCGATCCGAGGCACTACCACCTGTTTTAAAACAAAGAACTCAGTACAAATACCCCGAATAACACTTGTAAACAATCAACAAAACGGCCCTACGTCCGAACAAGCAATCGATGAAAACAACCCCCACTTGACCCCAATAAACAGCAGCAGTGCTGCTCGTTCTTTTTTTTTGTAACTCTGAAACCGTAGCAGTTGTGATAACAAATAAATAGCTAACAAGCATCTACACTGAATAAGCTACAACCTTGGTATTCAGCAGAAATTAAAATTTCAACATCTACTATTTTTAATGCAGCCTACAAAGCAACAGACTACTCTGAGTTTCTAGAGCAGCAACTCTGTCTTCAGAAAACCATACCTCCCAAGCCGTTGATCCTAAAACAGAGTTTAAATACTCAATGAAAAGTTCATACAAAGTACTACAAAATACTCCATAGCGCCCTGGACCAAAATGGCCTCGAAAACTTCTAAAACGATGCTGAAAACTGGAGTTTGAAACGGACCCCGACCTGATAGAACTGCAGTAACCATCGGCAACATTCAGAAAGCCATAACTTTTGCTATGCTCAACGAAAAATTAAGCTTAAATACTCGTTGGAAAGGTCTTCAAATGCCCTACAACTTCCATTCATATGAAATCCCCTAATTCGGCCAGTAAATACCTCAAAAACAGACCGATCTACAGCTGTACAGGGAGAGAAGGAAAACACTGAAACCCTAATTGCCTGTCCACCCACTGCATGACCAAAACGAAAACATCCCTTAAACCCTGCTCTAATCCTTTCTCCTCCTCGACTATTAGGCATCCAGAACACCTCTAAAACTTGCACTTTACAGAAACTCAAGTCTCACCTAGGGTTCCCTTGAAGATCCCGCAAGGAGAACGGTGGGAGAACTCCAATCCACACCTCTCCCTGCTCCTCCCCTGCTCCCTAAACTGTTCCCCAACTTTTCTTCTTGATTTAGGCTCTAGAGCAAGAGATCCACGGGAAACATTTGCAAGAAGAAAGAAGAAGGTGCGGCCAGGAGAGGAAAGGAGAAAGGGGTGGCGGCCAGGAGAGGGAGGAGAAAAGGGGGAGGCGGCACCAGCAGATGGGCCTAGGCCCATCTAGCTCTCTCTCTCTCTCTCTCTTTTTTTCTTTTTTTTTTGGGCGTTACATTCTACCCACCTTAAAAAGAATTCGTCCCCGAATTCCTCTACCAGTAAGTAAACCAAATTATAAGACTCTTATCAAGAGCAACAATTAATAGGTAGTTTGGCCAAGACCTCGTTGTACGAAGTGAGAAACACTTATATGCTCTAGAATGCTGAACTCATAAATCATATTCTCTATAAACAGTAAATCCTTAAACTCAAACTCAAGTCTCGATAAAGACATTGCAACAGCAAAGAAGTTAGTGGAAAAAAAAAATCTAGCATCACATTTCCTTTTTTTTTTGGCTCATCCTACAACAGCAAACTAACACGTAAATATCCGACACAATTGTCTAACTTTCCTACCACACCAAAGAACATGACAAAGTGTGGCCACAAATGTGCCTTACTCAGATAGCTTACTTCTAAGACAATCTTAAAATGGCCCTTCTAAAAAGCTGCCTTGCTTGTAACTTCCTCGATAAAATGGTCAAGCCACAAGATGATAAAAGAAACAAACTAAGAAATTTCATAGGCTCCACTGGAATAAACAAGCAAGTGCGTTTTCCAATTACTTGACAAAGCAACATATAGGGAACAAACAACTACAACATAGCGACTGTACATCACACTTAATTTGCCCAACTTCCGGTTAGAACATTCATCGAACAGATGATGATCCGTGACTCCATGGGTAGTCAACATTTGCCTTAGACTAACTAGTAGCTTGAAGCGGCTCCATCAAACTATGAAGCACAAATTTGTGCCAAAACTAGTTTTTTTTTCTTTATACACCATAGACTATGCATCCGTCTATGAGCAAAGAATCGAAGACAGCACACTTGCTTCCTTTCACCTCAAGTTTTTCCTCGTGGAACAGACAGACTAGCATGACTACCAAATTCTTAAAAGATGCATACATCAAAGGGTCAGATGTAACCTTAGCTACTCCACATAGGGACAAACACTAAATCAAGCATGACCAACTTGCCAAACAAACACAACAAATAGAAACCTTGATGCAACCTACAAGTTTGTCTTTGTCTTATAGGCACAAGCACAAACATATATGAATAACAAGTAAAGCATCACTATACTCCAATACATTGAGCAAAACAAAACGACAAGCACTATTTTCTGCTAACAACAACATGACTTTTTTTATATATGTTTATGTATCTTAAATGTACAAAAGCAATGATAGGGAATAATTACATATAAAATAAAAATAAAAATAAAAAAAACTACAAAACCAGGTCTACAGCTTTCATGAAAACACACTATTTCCATTCTGAATTTAAGCATAACAAAACTTTAGTTGAATTCAGATAGTGAAATTTTCCAAAATTCTAATAATCATTGGTATAATGTTTATACCCACTAAAATACTTGCTCAACAATTACCAAACTTTACCATAACATGTAACGTCATCTTGTACACAACGTTTATTCTTTTGATACTCTCAGCATAAAAATCACCAAGATGTCCTAATTAATGTAGTAATATTGAACACATAATTTTACATCAGAAACCAACAACTCACTCAGAAAGATATATTTCTGATATGACAGTTAATTTACACCATTGGAAAGATATTGAAGAACACTACAACTATGGTATTCATTACAAAGACTAGTTAGACTTTTAACATTGTCAAAAATTGGATCAATCTATTACTTCCCAGAACAACATGGAAACGGCAACAGTTATAGTAAAAAAAACATTACTCTCAAACCACAAAGCCTAAAAATGTGAAATTTCACGAGCAGAATATGAGGGTAATATCTATAAATTTGGTGTTCAAGGCTTTGGCCAATTTGGCCTCCAACAAAGACAAAAAAAATGGCGATGAACTAAGACTGCACAACCTCATAGCTTCTCAGAACGTGGACATGATAACTTATGAGAACAACTCTATCTAATCCAACGAAAAGAACTAATGTATAAATCTAACCCAGAACAAGGGGGTTAAATAAGATTCATCGCACCTAGATCACACCAATCAAAACCTAGGGTTTGTGCAACCCTTTTTTCTCTCGTTCACTTTTCTTCCTTCTTTTATCCATCCCTCCTTCCTTCTCTGGTTCTTCAATGACAGCAGGAGACAACATGAATCCAAAAGCTTGGAAAAAGAAATGGGAGTCCTAGGTAGACTAGCGCAAGGGAAGAGGAAAAGAAGAGACACAGGTGAAACAGTCACAAAAAACGCTCACAATAGGGCCGTCTATGTTACTGTAACACAAGTTAATGTTGTCCTATTATAAATTTCCCTTCCATAAATCTTATATCAGCCACAGCTTCGCAATCCAAACTCCAAACAACACAGATGTGTAGTCGAACAAAAAGATGAGTTCGTTGAGCCCCATGTAACTATGGTCTTTGATCATCCATCTAAGCATCGGATTTTTTTATTTGCCACTCAATAAAACTCTTGTCGGCCCATTTACCATTTTGCGCTTCTTAAGACACAAAACTTATTCTGGGTGTTACATCCTATCTTCCTTAAAAGAATTCATCCTCGAATTCTCTAGATCAAACATTAAGAAGAAAAAAAAATACCACTAACAAATAAAGACACATGTATGAGCTAGAAAGATAATTAGCATACACGTAATTAATAAGATCAGTTCAATCAAACAACACTGACCGCTAAGGAATCAAATGAGAGAACTTCACATCTCTGAAAAACGTAAACATCATGTTTAGCATGATAGGCTCGCGAAAATAAAGCACAAGGCCTAAATCAACCATCTCCAACTTTCTATTCATACACTAACAAACATATATGACTCCTAGAACTCATGGGCTACTCCACTTCGTTAACTGAAACCAAGGGATAAACTTAAGGAAAAGTGTAACAAAACTATCATGCAACAACATTTCTTCAACATCAAATCTAGAATGTCTTAAACCTTCCCTTAACTTGAGGATCATTCAAGCAATAGGAACCAGTAGGTCAGCTACCACTATGTTTGAAGACTCACCAACATACACATCTTCATTCCATTGGTTTTTTTTTGCTAATGAGTGATGTCCACACTATTCCCCTCGCTGAGGGTTATGTATTGTAAGTTCATGTTTCTAAACAAACAATCATTACATGTATGTCAAGGAAGCATGGCAAGAACCTCACCACCATATCCAACTTAGCCATAGAGGCACAACCATAATAAAACTATAAGTCATCGTCCTTACCAATAGATCACAAATACCATTTTCAAAAATAAACTTCTATACAACCACTATTAGATCAACAATACCACTCTGATAGGCTAGATTAAAGCCACAAAGATCAGCACTATAGCCTTAAAATCCATAAACACATAGGCTACACAAATAATTCTACAAAGCTTTTTTCTACTTCAAGACACACTTTATTATCCAAATCAATAACAATCGCAACATTACTTAAACATTAAGTAATAGGAAAAAGGTATTAACACATACTCCATGGCAACATGGTTATAGGCATCTCTAGGAACCTCTCAAAAATTCACCTGAGTCTTGCTCTCATTATATCTTTGATACTAGCACAAAAGTAGAGATTGATTTGCATGAAAGGACTCCACCAGACTAAGGGTAAACCAATATAGCATTATATCTACAGGACAAAACATATAATGACCCACCCATCTGATATGTCAAGAGTAAATAGTTAGAATGCACGGCATGGAGGCCAACCCATCCGCCATTCAACCATTTCCTTTGAATATAGATGCTTGGGTCAACCTAACACTCGGGCAACCTCACTTAGTAGTGCAGAGAAAGGCATTGTGGGGGCCCTCCACTCCACCATCTGCACTACTAGACTATAGCTGATCTACGGCTTCCAAAACCTTTTCGTACCAACAAAAGCAGATCGAACATTTTAGGATCCTCACCCTCAAGCATCAACAACTATGACATCTTAAGGGTCCATTTATGAACAATATCATGAGAAAGAAACTAGACAAGAGTATACTTGTAAGAACAACTAATATTGTCAAAATCATGATCAAATAAAGCTGATATAAACCATACAAATAAACTTTGTAATTGATCAGAATTAGCAATAGTGATGACATACAACATAAACATCAAGGCAACTTAAGCAAAGACAAACACCACAATCTTCAAAGCTTTTAGCATCTTATACAAACACTACCCACCCTACATGTGCAAGTGTGTCATGTTAAATCTTATTTTCCGAGAATCTATAACCTGCTCTGGTACCAACTGTAACACCCCAGGGTGCTACTAAACAACACAAACACTAGTTGGACATACTAAATAAAAAAACGGCAGCACCTCCTTTGTAAATATAAGCAACACGGAGGTGAGAACAAAGATAAGACACATATAGACCACACTAGCATAAAATAAACATCCACAAAAACTAATTATCACAACTACGTTATTAAGTTTACGGAATAGTCTCCAAATGAAGGTGTGTGAAACGTGCAGCTAGCTCCCTTCCCATCCGATCAACTATCAAGTACCTGGGAAGAATAATGCAAGGGTGAGATGAAAACATCTCAGCAAGTAAAATTTATATATTTTTTTTGAGCTATTCAAATCACAAGTTGTGTTAAGCAGCGATTTAGTAAAGGATTCCATCTCTGAATAAGCAACATATAAAACCAATGTAAAGAACACCTCCAAATAAAACCACAGAGAGGTGATACACCTTCAATATTATATTAGCAAGGTCATGTCACTTCAAATATGTTTCATAAATGCATATGAGTGCAATGCAAATGACTCCTGCCTGCATACCCAACAAGGTATGGAGCTGCATCCCATGATGCTGTACCGGTACGGTCGTGACCATAGGTCAACGATATAACTTCCAATGCATTCGAATGATGCAATGCATATGACATGCTACAATAATAGCAATATAACTTCACCTTCTCCAAAGCCATGTGATTTGACCACATGAACCGTGCTAGCATCAGTGCATCACAACCACACCATATATAAAGAAATAAGGCATCCAATTACGATTGAGAGAGGAACATCAGAAAGGTTCAGTTCACAGTTGTTATGACATGGTTCCGAACATTGTGGTGTAGGTGATAAAGATAACAAGTCAAAACAGTAGCGAACCACTGCTACATTCACTTGCCTTTTTACCGAAGAAGGTCAAAAAGGACTAGGGGCGATCCGAGGCACTACCACCTGTTTTAAAACAAAGAACTCAGTACAAATACCCCGAATAACACTTGTAAACAATCAACAAAACGGCCCTACGTCCGAACAAGCAATCGATGAAAACAACCCCCACTTGACCCCAATAAACAGCAGCAGTGCTGCTCGTTCTTTTTTTTTGTAACTCTGAAACCGTAGCAGTTGTGATAACAAATAAATAGCTAACAAGCATCTACACTGAATAAGCTACAACCTTGGTATTCAGCAGAAATTAAAATTTCAACATCTACTATTTTTAATGCAGCCTACAAAGCAACAGACTACTCTGAGTTTCTAGAGCAGCAACTCTGTCTTCAGAAAACCATACCTCCCAAGCCGTTGATCCTAAAACAGAGTTTAAATACTCAATGAAAAGTTCATACAAAGTACTACAAAATACTCCATAGCGCCCTGGACCAAAATGGCCTCGAAAACTTCTAAAACGATGCTGAAAACTGGAGTTTGAAACGGACCCCGACCTGATAGAACTGCAGTAACCATCGGCAACATTCAGAAAGCCATAACTTTTGCTATGCTCAACGAAAAATTAAGCTTAAATACTCGTTGGAAAGGTCTTCAAATGCCCTACAACTTCCATTCATATGAAATCCCCTAATTCGGCCAGTAAATACCTCAAAAACAGACCGATCTACAGCTGTACAGGGAGAGAAGGAAAACACTGAAACCCTAATTGCCTGTCCACCCACTGCATGACCAAAACGAAAACATCCCTTAAACCCTGCTCTAATCCTTTCTCCTCCTCGACTATTAGGCATCCAGAACACCTCTAAAACTTGCACTTTACAGAAACTCAAGTCTCACCTAGGGTTCCCTTGAAGATCCCGCAAGGAGAACGGTGGGAGAACTCCAATCCACACCTCTCCCTGCTCCTCCCCTGCTCCCTAAACTGTTCCCCAACTTTTCTTCTTGATTTAGGCTCTAGAGCAAGAGATCCACGGGAAACATTTGCAAGAAGAAAGAAGAAGGTGCGGCCAGGAGAGGAAAGGAGAAAGGGGTGGCGGCCAGGAGAGGGAGGAGAAAAGGGGGAGGCGGCACCAGCAGATGGGCCTAGGCCCATCTAGCTCTCTCTCTCTCTCTCTCTTTTTTTCTTTTTTTTTTGGGCGTTACACTGCTACTCCGAATCGAGTTATCAGTGACCCAATCCATCGTGGTTGCTAAGAATTGGTACGAGCCGTCGATTCTTGGAACCCTAGCGCCATGGATCCCCCTACCGAGATCTCTCCTTCTACTCAGTTCCTCCTCAACGAGATCCGCAGGAGGCTCGACGAGTCCGATGCTCGTTTGGACCGGCTGTTCGCCAGGCTGCAGCAGCCCGCATGTGGACGCGCTCCCTCCTCCTGCGACGACGACTCGGGCGCCGAACCCGTGCACGCGCTCGTCACCCCCACCGACCCCGATGCGCTGCTCGACGTCGTCCAGAAGGTCGCCATGGTGCTGCCCCGCGGCTCCAAGTCGTTGAGCCTCGGTTCCGTGCGTGCAGTGGCGGAGGTCCTCAATTTTGACACCTAGGGCCGCTATCAAAGCGTATATAGCGCTTGCATCGGGTCAAAATACCGATAGATAACAATAGTAGCTTATAAATACATAAGTTTAGATTATATCTTAATTCCATACTTAAATTCATAACATAGTTGATAGAAACATGAAAGTGGTTATAGAATTACCTAACTAATGATGGTTTGGATCGGCCTCGCCTGTCATATTTTCATCAAGAGCATCTAATGAACTTGAACATACATACAAATTAGCAATGTAATCCATAAAATACAATTGATCATTCTACTGCTGCTGGTTCTACTAAAATCTGTGTTCCTTCTACTACTTCTGATTGTGCTTGTGCAGAAGGTGGGATTTGTGACACTGGTTGTATAATTGGCGTAGGAGCAGGAGAAAAAAAAGATTTTAATGTCATGGTCCTTTTCATTGTGCAACTCTATAGACTACAAAAATTGAGATAATCAATTATCATTCATGGAATTTCTAGACTGCAAATTTGATTTGACAATTGGGAATTTGGGATTGGGAATTACCGAGCTCAGAAGTCAGAAAGAAGATAGCACAGCACAGGCGGCTGCGAGCTGCGGGCCGGCGTCCACGGCCAGTGCGCCACCGCGCCAGGCCAAGGCTGGCCGGAGGGCGGCCGCTGTCGCGCTCGCGTGGTTCGGCGCTCAGGCGGTGGCGACTGGCGAGAGAGCGCAGTGGCGGCGGGGATGTGCCTGGGGCTGGGGGCTGCGCCGCTGGGCACCTGGCCGCTGGGGGCTGGGGCCTCGGCCCTGCTCGGCGAGACTGCGACGGCGAGTCGGAGGAGAACCGGCGCTAGGTCGCGAGTGTAGAGGAAGTCCGCCGCGGCGCCGCACGAAGTCTCGCCAGTTGCCAACTCTGCCTCTCCTCTTTTTTTTCTGGGCTGGAGGTAGGATGGATTTTGGCCCAACGATTAGAGCCAGGCCGAAAAAAACACCTATACTATAAGGGAAAATTTGGGCCACGCCTGAGGCCATGGCCCTAGTTGCCCGAGGCCCAAATCCGCCCCTGCGTGCGTGAGTCCGACCTCACATGCCCGGAGCAGCTCGCCGTCGACGTTGCGGCGTCCGCGTACACCATCACCGACGCTGCTGACGTCGCCGACATCTCCCTCGAGCTCGTCGTGCCGCCACACCTCACCACGGAGCTTGTCCAGCGCGGCCCCGTCGACATCGAGTGCACTGACGCCAACAGCTACATCCCCGCCTCAGTCATGCCCACGCCCGCGCCTTCCTCCGCCTCGGTCACGCCCGTGCCCACTCCTTCCTCTGCTACCACTCGCGAGGAGCCGCTTCCGCCGCGACACCGACGCCCCAAAGCCGCACCAGCACGCGCGCGCGGACGCACTTCCTCCTGCCGCAACGACGTCTTGGGTGCCATCTCTGCAGACGCGCTCGCGCACCTCAACCCGCTCGTCCGCGTCAACTTCGGCGCCGTCACCGCCGCAGACTCCGCAGACCCTCGTCATCAGGTGGATCCAACGCAAACTCCCCGCCGCCGACTTCCAATCACTCCACGCTTGCGCGGACTCCAAGCGGTGTCGCCTCTCCTCCGCGTGGCCCTCGTCGTCCGCGACGTCGGTGAGTAGCTCACCGGAGCCCGTGGCCGCCTCGACAACCTCACCACCACGCTCCTAGGGCTAAGGCTGGAAAAAATACTCGCGGATCGCCAACTCGCTTGACTCGTGGCCGGCTCGACTCGGCTCGTTTTAACTTTTTTCACGAGTTGAGCTGGAAGTCTAGCTCGTTATTTTAACAAACCAGTTCGAGCTAGCTCGCGAGCTGCTCACGAGCTGAAATGAGCTGAGGCCTATCAGCCAACGACCATGAATCCAGAAGATGATGATGTTGACCTAGAAGTGTACACCTATTCTATTGATATGTAATCCTTATTTTTAGTTGTTTTATATGAATTTTAATTTTATAATTGTTGTGATACTTAAATGTTGATTTTATGGATTGTTTTCTAGGGAGAAAATGATGATACTGACAAATCTGTGGACTTTTCTAAGTTTGTGGTGGCAAGGAACTAGTTAGTATGTTGGACTGCATGAATGGATGGAACAACTATATTGCATGATTGATACTTTTAATGAACATAATATGTATTAATCATGTATGGTTGCATAATGATAGACGTCACCTTCTAGAATTAATATAGCATAAACATTATAAACATGTGTCCTATTTTTTTATAGTAGCTCGAGCTCTTTAACGAGCCGAGCCGAGCTGTCCCTCTCGTAATATTACCGAGCAGAGCCGAGCTAGCTGCCAGCTCGAGCTAGACCTAGCCGAGCCGAGCTGGCTCAATATGCAGACCTACCTGGGGCCAACCTCGACCTCGCTGCTACCCCGGCTCAGCTTCGTGAGTTGCGTGCCGAGCTCAGCATCTCCTCGCTGGCTTCCTCTCTCCTGCAGTTGGTGGTGCCCGAGAAGGAGGACGAGGTTCCCAGCACCTTGCCCAACAGGTGTTTGATGAATTGCTTCATCCTGGTACAGAGCTGTTTCTCGCCTCCATTCAGTTGTAGCTGGGATGCAGTGCCGCATAGGCAACCATGGCCGCCACCTATGCAGTTTGAGATACAGGACATGATCATACAGTGCAACATCTGGTCTCCATTCGGCTGTGGTTGGGATGAGGTGCCGCACAAGCAACCATGGCCACCACCTGTGCAATTTGTGATACTGGGTGATGGTGTTCAAGTCAGGCCTACACTTTGGCCATCCTTTAGTGGTCCGACAACGCGTTTCAAGTGCAATGTCTGTACCTCCCTGATGCTCCTTGACAGTGAAGAACTTCAACAATCTGTACAAATGCAGGCACTATTGAAAGTTCCTTGACCACCACCTGTTTGGAAATTCTTGCCTGGTAGTATTAAGTGGTTTCAGTTGCCTCAGTGGTTGTATCCCTGTCAAAGGCAGCAATATATGTTCCTGACTAAATCACTGTCAATGAAGATTATTGGTTCACTGAATTTCAAGTTGGGTCACAGATGGCGAGTGGAAGGACTTGTCTATTGGATTTATTGCAATCCACAATATACACTGGCTGGGGCCCTTTTCCTTTTGCATCACCTTACTGTTAGAAGAATCAAGATGCTGATTGTGAGCTGGCGTGTACTTATACTACTTGGATGCATGTGCAACATGATGATTCAGTCTATGCAATTGCATGATGATGTGTTCTGCAGGATATTTTGGCTTGACAGCTATGCTAGCGGCATGTATTACAACTGCAGAGACTGCCTGGTTCAAGGTCATTTGGCAGCTATTTGTATTGGTGATCCCAACATACTTTGTACGGCTGAAGCGTGGTGGGCTCGCACAATTTGATTTTCACTCCCTATTTCATGAGTTTGGCATCAGTTGTTGGGGGCTGGATTCATGCAGAGACCCACATTTTGATCATAGCTTGAGAGAAGTGCTGACATTGCTGCTACCTTTGCATTTGAGTGAAGACTTAATCAAGGCTTGCCAACATGGTGGTATTTGCAACAATGTTGGTCTGTTCTTGTGGAATTTGTTGTTTCAGTACAGTTGCTATCATAGTGAAGGGCAACAATTCCTATGCGCTGGCCGTCCTGCTGCTACTATGGCGCTGCCGAGAAGTCCAAGTTACTGCTTTTCAGGGGTTCAGATCATGGAAGCGGCTTACGGGCCAGCTGCCTTTCAAGGAGAGGAGAATGTCAGTGTGGCGTTGTTATGTTCCTCTCCACCACAAGTATTTTCATCATGCATCCTGTTTGGCATATTCTTGGACAAGGACAGATGCTTAGTAAAAAAAGGATGGCAATGGTCTGGACAAGTTTTGCACTATGATTCAGTTCAACTCAGTCTGCTGCGCATGATTCTGATATGAACTTGAGGGCCTGCATAACTCGGAACCTTCTCAGTTGCTTCTCTAACATGATGATCTCAGAGATACAATCTGTCCCCTATATGGTGCTTCCACTATACATATTCAGGCACCATACAGTTCGACAGAATCACCAACGATGCAGTCTTGATACATTTCTTGGTAGCCACTTGGTTAGTTTCCAAGAGATTCTGATCTGGGCTTGGAGCAGCTGGATATCTATTCTCATTGCACAAGTTGGCTGGATCAGATGGTGCTCTCGGAATTCATACCTTGGAGCACGTCCTGAGCAACTATTGTTGATGGGCTTTGTTCATCTTACTACTGGGATACATGTGCTCAGTACTTGGTCCCTGCCTCCACAGAACGCTGATTCGTTGATATCTTCAAGATGTGTTCCAGTGTCGCCTTACAAACTAATGGGTACTAAGGACTGCTCAGTTCAGACCAGGAAACAACAGCGACATCCAGGGACATTTGCAGTAACCATGGCTCTGCAATCCGGCTCAAGACAAGAGGTCTCCAAGGTTTTCATACAGCGGCTCGGGAGCAAGCCGCTTTTCAAGGAGGGGGGGAATGTCAGTACATGTGTATGGAGGGGCTGCCAGCTGGGGCCAGGCTGTCAGGCTCAGTAGTAGCAGTGGATAAAAGCGGAACGATCAGCCAGAAAGAGGGCATCGAATCAATTAACCAGAAACAGAACATCTCTCCTCCCTTGGGTTTACCGTTCATCTTCCTCCCCAACTACCTCTCTCTCTCTTGTACCCAGGTTCCTTCTAGGGTCTTCTAGATCTTTCTCCTGCTGCTCCGACCTCCCTCTCCCCTGAGGTCTTGTACCCTGTGTGAGCATCCTGTCTTCTGCCAACGGCCTAGGAACACATGATGATGGCATCGCCAGTAGCCAGCCTAGGAAGGCAAGGCCCAGGCGTCCAAACCAAAGGTACACCGGTCAGGAATGGGCCAAGTGATGTGCGCTTGCATGCGCGAGACGGACACCTTGCCCTGTATTCTTAAGGAGAAGGCAGTAAGCGAGAGAGGGTATCCAATTGTAAACTGAAATCTGTTATCCTAAAACTAAGCACTCGTCCTCCGAACCCCTGTTCTTCTTCCTCATTGCCGTGCTTCCCAATCCTTCTTCCTACTCCTCTCGATTCCCCTCTGTTGTCCCTCACAAGTGATATCAGAGCCACCATTCCTCGGCTCGATCGATCTCTGGCGCGCTGTGATCCACGATTGCTTGAATCCAACTGATCTGGTCGGTCTAATCTCGATTCAAGTTTGTGAGCTGCAGCTTGAGTTGAGGATTCCATAATTCCAATCAAGGATTCGCGATTTGTCGTGCGCGCCGCCGATCTGGATCCCACCTCCCTCGCTGACCACGAGCACTTCACCCGCCTGCAATGCCACCGCGGCGCCATGAATCCCGAGTTGAAGATGCTCCTCGACAAGATCGACAAGCGCTTCGCCGCCCAGGAGAAGCGCTTCGACAACATCGAGTGCAAGCTCGATTCCACCACGACTTCGTCCACTGCCCGTCTCGACAAACTCGAGTCCGCCGCCCAAGCGTTCGATGAATGGCGTCCAGGAATCGAGGGCGTCGTCGACGATCTGAAGATCGAGGTAAAAAAACTGGCGACCCTGAAGCTGGAAGTCAGGAAGATTTTGAAGTATTGGGAACGCTCTATGGTGGACGTCCCCTCGGCGACCCCAGGCGTGTTCGCGGCCACGCCGCCCACCAAGTCCGCTTCGGCCCCGTCTTCACCGACCACCGTCCTCCACGACACCAAGCCCGCCGTCTCTCCAAACTACCGGGCTGCTGTCGAGGGCAACTACATGGCTGTCGGGCGTGCCTCTGCCGGAATTCTAGCTGAACTGCCCAACGGGCACCGCGTCGATCCTCGGAACCGGGCGGGTGAATTTGGAGTGGTCACCACTCTAATTCCACCCCCCGGAAAGGGTATGTTGCCTTGCCGTCCTGCCACTCCTCTTCCATTACCGTGTCCTCCACCGCATCCACCTCCATGTACCCATGGAAATCATTGGGAGAATGAGTTTCAAGGAGGCAGTGGGGGTGGCCATACCGGCAAACTACCCAAATTTGACTTCCCTAAGTTCGACGGTGATCACCCTAAGCTGTGGATCAAGCAAGCGGTTCATTACTTTGAGTTGTACCACGTCGAGTCTATTGTCTGGGTCCTACGATGCATTTTCAGGGTGCCACGAAATGCTGGCTATCCTCGGTTGAAGATCAACTTGAGTCCACCACTTGGTCTGATTTCTGTGCTCAGCTTCTCTCGCGGTTTGCCCGCGATGAACATGAGTTGTTGCTTCGCCGTATGTTTCAAATTCGTCAAAAGGCTCCAGTTAATGAGTACATTGATAAGTTCATCACTCTCGTAGACCAGCTCAAAGCTTATGCCAAACACCCAGACCCCCTTTACTATACCCAAAGATTTATAGATGGCTTGCGTGATGACATCAGACGAGGCACTGGGAGCAAGCAAGCAACCTTATCAGCGTTATGATCAAGCAGCTGCTGCCAAGACTGCTTGGCAAGGAGCTATGGCTCTTCCTCCACCGCCACCCAAGCCTGCGCTCGGTGACGTCAAGCGCATTGCTGACACGCCTACTTCATCGGTTGAAGAAAGGTTCTAGGCCTTACGTGCTAACCGTCGTGCACGTGGTCTGTGCATCCGATGCGACGCCAAGTGGAGTCGTGGCCACAAATGCTCTGAAGTCGTCCAGCTCCATCTCGTTCAGGAATTGTTGGACATGTTCCTGTTAGGAAACAGAGTACCTCTGAAACGTACATCAGGGCGTAAACATCTTACTTAGATGGAAAAATTGGTTCCTCTACTTCGCCCTGGCATAGTTGCGCCACAGCCGCGTGGACGTCGGTGTCGTGGGAGCTCGGCGCGGTGGAGTCCAGTATAGTGGTGGCGATGCAGAGGCGACGGTGATGCGAGGTGCCGCGGTCCGGTGGTGACAGCGAAGTTAGTGGGTCTTCCCGTCGCTGGCAGCACTCTCTTTAGATCGGGTTAGGTTTAGCTGTTGGTGGGTCACGACGGCTCTGGTCAACCTCGTAGTTAGAGCCCTGATCCCCACCTCTCTTTTAGTGCTGTGCGACAGGGGCCCACCAACCATATTAGGGTTGGGCGCCCCTGATCAGGACACAGATCCAAGGGGGCCTATTGGTGGAGATCAACTAACATTCTCCCCCTTGATCTCACTACCATCTTTCAATTTTATATAATTTACTTTTGTTCATTTCATTACAGATTAGCGCATAGAGCATGTTTCATCGTCACGGTCAATTGCCGATAGATTTAACAGCTACAACACACCACTCTGTTCTAAAATAGGTACTTAACTTTGGGTCTTCTTTTGTCCATGAATTATAGGCTTTCCCTTAAACCCATGCCAGCTATATGTTCTCTGAACACGTTGGGTGGTAAGCCTTTTGTAAGCGGATCCATGAGCATCTTTTTGGTACTTATATGCACAAGACTTATGACATATCTCGGACTTTATCTTTCACAACATAATACTTTATGTCAATGTGTTTGACAGCACCACTTGACTTATTGTTGTGAGCATACTGTACTGTCGGATTATTATCGCAGTATAACTTAAGTGGTCTATAGATGTCGTCAACCACCTTCAAACCGGGTATGAACTTCTTTAGCCAGTTCACCTGCCCCGTTGCCTCATAACACGCTACAAACTCGGCATACATTGTGGACGATGTAGTGACGGTTTGCTTTGAGCTTTTCCATGAAATAGCTCCCCCTGCGAGCGTGAATACATATCCAGACACGGATTTTCTATCATCTCCTGCATAATCAGAATCTGAATATCCCACTATATGGAGTGAATCTGATCTTCTATACGTCATCATGAGGCTTTTCGTTCCTTGCAAATAACGCAAGATTTTTTTACTAATTTCTAGTGTTCTGTTCTAGGATTGCTCTGAAATCTGTCAAGTAACCCGGTAACAAATGCTAAGTCAGGGCGTGTACATACTTGAACATATTGCAAGCTTCCGACAGCTGAAGCATATGGAACCGTTTTCCTTTGATCGATCTCATACTGATTCCTGGGGCATTGAAAATCTCAATATCTATCACCCTTGACTATAGGAGCAGGTGAGGGACTATATTTGTGCATACTGAATTTCTTTAAGATCTTTTCTATGTATGCCTTTTGTGATAGTCCTAATACCCCTTTACTTCTATCTCGGTGAATCTCGATCCCTAGAACGAACGAAGCTTCACCAAGATCTTTCATATCAAATTTTGAGGACAAAAACTTCTTTGTCTCCAGCAGTAGACTAACATCACTACTAGCAAGTAAGATATCATTCACATACAGGACAAGGAAGATAAACTTCCCATTCTTAAACTTTACATAGACACAATTGTCCTCTACATTCTCTTTAAACCCAAAATTCCTTATTGTCTGATCAAACTTCAAGTACCACTGTCTTGAAGCTTGTTTTAATCCATAAATGGATTTCTTTAGGCGGCATCCCATTCGTTCTTTTCCTTCCATGACAAAACCTTTCGGTTGTGCCATGTAAACATTTTCCTCCAAGTCCCCGTTGAGAAATGTTGTCTTTACATCCATATGATGTAATTCTAAATCATAATGTGCCACTAATATCATTATGATTCTGAAGGAATCCTTACATGAGACTGGAGAAAAGGACTCATTCTAATCAATCCCTTCTCTTTGCGTAAAGCCTTTTGTCACAAGTCGCGCTTTATATCTCTCTATATTTCCTTGAGAGTCAAGTTTTGTTTTGTAGACCCATTTATAGCCTACTGTTTTGGCTCATTTAGGAATTATTTCCAGGTCCCAAACTTTATTGGCATTCATAGATTTTATTTCATCTTTCATGGTCTCAAGCCACTTTGATGAATGATCACTTCTCATGGCTTCTTCAAATGAGGTGGGATCATCCTCCATTTGAAATTCCTCAGTGTTGTATACTTCACAGTCAGCAGGAATAGCTGATTTTCTAACTCTTTGAGACCTTCTAGGGGCCTCCACATTTGGCACATCTTCCGTTTGAGGCTGTTGTTGCTCCCCCTCATGTGTGGCAATAGGTTCTACAGGATCCTGAAGAACAGGTTCCTCATCGTCATTCATTGTTGCCACAAGCGGAATAACAACAGGTGCTGGCACCACAGTATCTTGCACTGTCGGTGCAGCGATAGCAGGTAGTGAGAAAATGGCTCATGAATTATCGGAGTGGGTGTATACACCCGCTTCTCTTCAAGGTCAATTTCTCAAGCTACCGTGCTCCCCCTCATCATTTCATCCTCTAGGAAGACAGCGTGTCTTGTTTTCACAAAACTTTGTATGTCTGTCTGGACAGTAGAAACGAAAACCTTTTGACTTTTCTGGGTAGCCAATGAAATGACAACTTACTATTTTGGGATCTAGTTTCTCGATGTTTGGGTTAAATACTTTAGCCTTAGTAGGACTCCCCCACACACGTAAGTGGTTTAGTGAGGGTACTCTTCCTGTCCACAACTCATACGGTGTTTTGGGCACCGACTTACTTGGTGCTCTATTAAGAATATGAATGACAGTTTTTAACGCCTCCATCCACAGGCTCAACGGTAAGGTGGAGTAACTTATCATACTGCGCACCATATCCATTAGGGTACGATTGCGTCTTTCAGCTACTCCATTCTGCTGAGGTTCGCCCGGTGTAGAATACTGGGCTACTATGCTATTCTCCTGTAAGAACCTTGCAAAAGGTCCAGGAACTTGGCCATATGTGGTATGCCGACCGTAGTACTCCCCCCACGGTCGGACCTGACTATCTTAATCTTTAAATTATGTTGGTTTTCAACTTCTGCCTTAAATATCTTAAATTTATCTAATGCTTCTGTTCTTTCTTTGATTAGATAAATGTAGCCATAACGGGACTAATCATCTATGAATGTTATGAATGAATCATAACCATCTACACTCTTTACAGGAAACGGACCACAGATGTCTGTGTGAATAATCTATAAAATTCATGCGCTTCGTTTGGCATCTTTCTTTATTTTCTTTACATACTTTCCTTTTATGCATTCTCTGCATTGTTCTAAATCTAAGAACTCTAATGGAGGAAGAATATCATTCTTAACTAGTATTTCTATTCTCCCCCTCGAAATATGGCCTAAACGACAGTGCCATAATTTCGACGATACATCGTGAGCTCTTTCATTTTCTGTTTATATCCGCAGACGAGGATACATTCTCATTGTCGCACGCAACGTTTCCATCATCGCATACAACGTTCATATCATCACATAGTGATAACAAATAGTATATGCTCTCTTATACTACCATTTTCAGAGTACCTCTCTGTCACCAGCTGCTTTATCAGCTGGGTAGCATATGTCTTTGAAGAGCCAGTGAACTGACTTTATTCTATCGAGGTACTCAGTCACCGTGTCACACTCTGGGATTGAGCCCACAATTACAGGCTCAATCGTGTTCTTTATCACAACAAAAAAATTTCTTGTTGGCAGTGACCCACTTCCTATGCTCAAGGTCGTAGGACATCTTTTTGGATTCAAAATCCCTCTCTTTAGTTGTCCAAGCGGCATCAGCCTTGTTTGTCTCCCTCACCGGTGCCACAGGCTCAGCGGGACATGGTGAGGTGACTACCCAGTCCACCTCAGCCAAGATGAAGGCCAGGTCAATCTTTTTCTTGCACTCCGTGTAGTTGTCACCTTTGAGAGTGGGGATCTCTTTCATACAACCCATCAAGTTGTATCCGCCTTAAAACACAATTCATATAGAGTGAGAACATAAAAAATAACAACAATTGCATGCCTTGATTTCAACGTTGGTCAAAATTAAAACATACAACTGTTCTTATACACTAACTCTACATCACCATTGGGCAGAAATAGAATTAATACATAAAATCATTAAAATTATGATATTGTTATTAACAACGTTGGTCAGAAAATAACATCATAATCATATCAAAATCTCTTTTTCTCCAATTAAATATCACGTTGGTTCAAAATAACTGGAGAATAAACAATTTCTTTAGCAGCGGAAACATGAAAAAATTTATTATCTATTTTTCAGAAGCATTAAACTTTTCTCAAATATTCTCTGAAAAATTATCCCGTTGGTTCAAATTTTAACAGAGATATTAAAGTAGACAAATATCATCAAAAATTGCTTCTAAAAAAATAAAACTTAAACTTGTGTGAACACTGTTCATTTGGCCCAAACCAGCTGAAACAGTGAATTTTGGCCCGACCTGTTTCTGTTCGCGCGGGCGCTGCAGCTTCCTAGGACGCAACCTGGGCCTGGGCCGAATGTTGGCCCGTTCGCTGTTGTCCGTTGATCTGCATCGGATGGTCACGCGCGCACGTCGGTCGAACAAAACCCCCGGCGCGGCGTCCTACCCCGAACCCTAACGCATTCGGCGCCTCCCTTCCTCTCTCTTCGCCGCTCTCCTCTTCCCTTTCAGCGCAACCACAGCGAGCGACCGAGAGCGAGACGCGACGCGGGGATGGCGGCTCCGCCATGGCACCCCTCGCTGGCGCACGCGTGCGGCCGGAGCCACGCGCGGCACCATCGAGCGGCACCACGGTGGTGCCCTTTGGCCCGAGCCCAAGGCGGAGATCGTGCGGCAGCGCTTCTCCCGCCCCGGCGGCTGAGGTTGACTTCCCGTGCGGTGTCCTCGCGACGACCGGCGGTGGAGACGGAGCAGGCGAACCCTAGGTAGGAGCTCCTGACCCTTGTCCGTTCACCTCTTCCCCTTTCTCGTCGTGAGTTAGGGTTAGGGTTTCGTTAGGGTTCGGATTAACCCGATTCAGTTTTTCTCTCGGTTTTGATTCGAGATCGGCGAGATAAACCCTTTCCCTCTTCCCCTTCTTCTCTTTTGGATCTTCTTTCTTTTCTTTTCAGAGTTGAACCGATTTGGGGTTGGGGTTAGGGTTAGGGTTACTGTTCTTCTTCCCCGACGGGTTAGGGTTCGGTTGAACTCTCTACATCTCGATTTCTTTCCTGATTAGGGTTAGGGTTTGACTCACTGGAGTCACTATTCATCTTCCCCAGCGAGTGCTTCATGGGTTAGGGTTCGGCTTGGAGTGCTGAGACCTCTTTCTCTTCTCTTCTCAGATCCGAACGGGCTCTGTTCTTTTCTTGCCGCGCGCCAGCGAAGACGGCGGTGCGGCACCTTTCCCCGTGCGGTGGCGGTGGTGACCAGCAGTTGAGTGACGCCCGCCACCCTCCCGGTCTCTTTTCTATTTTCTTTTACCCGGTTAGGGTTAGGGTTTTAATCCAAAACGGATCGAACCCTCTGTTCGTCTTCGATTTCTTTTTAATTCTCTACCCCATACTAGATCTACACATTGTTAACCCATCTCTGGTACCATTGTTAGGAAACAGAGTACCTCTGAAATGTAGATCAGAGGGTAAACATCTTACTTAGATGGAGAAATTGGTTCCTCTACTTCGCCCTGGCGCAATTGCGCCGCAGCCGCGTGGACGCCGGTGTCGTGGGAGCTTGGCGCGGTGGAGTCCAGCGTAGTGGTGGCGATGTAGAGGCGACGGTGACGCGAGGTGCCGTGGTCCAGTGGTGACGGCGAAGTCAGTGGGTCTTCCCGTCGCTGGCAGCACTCTCTTTAAATCGGGTTAGGTTTAGCTGTTGGTGGGTCACGGCGGCTCCGGTCAACCTCGTAGTTAGAGCCCTGATCCCCACCTCTCTTTATAGTGCTGTGCGACAGGGGCCCACCAACCATATTAAGGTTGGGCGTCCCCGATCAGGGCGCAGATCCAAGGGGGGGCTATTGGTGGAGATCAACTAACAGTTCCCTGAAGATGATGAAGCCGAGCCATCAAGTCCTGATTCTCCACCTGAAGCTCAGATCATGCTACATCTTTGAGTTGCTGCGGCAGTGGGTTCTTCTTCGCCCAAGACACTATTTGACTGGTGAAATTCAGAGGACCTCATTGTCTATTTTCGTCGACTCTGGCAGTTCTCAAACATTTCTCAGTGCTACTGTGGCAGTCCTTGGACGGAGTTCAGAAGTTGCTTCCTGTTGTGCCGGTTCAGGTTGCCAATGGAGCTGTGCTCAATTGTTCATCACACATACCTGCTGCATCTTGGTCAGTCCAGGGCTATCAGTTTACAACTGATCTCAAGTTATTGCAATTGTTAGCTTATGACATGATATTGGGGATTGATTGGCTTTCTAGCTTCAGTCCGATGCAAGTGCACTGGCAGCAGAAGTGGTTGGCAATACCCTATGATGGTGCCACGGCAGTCTTGTTTGGTGACGCTCCTGACCTTCCTGTGGGCTGGGGTGCAGCTGTCCTTACTTCCGTCCCCGGCTGACAGTGCTTCTTCCTCTGCCCAGTCAGTTCCAGAAGAGATCACTCAACTGTTGTCTAAGTTTGCTCCTCTCTTTCAACCACCAACCAGTTACCGCCCAGGCGCGATTGTGATCACTCCATTCCTTTGGTGGGCGGAGCCCAACCTGTATTCATCAGGCCGTATCGCTATGCGCCTCAACTAAAGAATGAGATCGAGCGTCAGGTGGGTGAGATGCTGCAGCAAGGTATTATTCAGAAGAGCACCAGCGCATTTGCTTCGCCTGTTCTGTTGGCCATGAAAAAGGACGGCACATGACATTTTTACGTAGATTATCGCCACCTTAATGCCATCACTGTCAAAGGGAAGTACCCAGTGCCCATCATCGACGAGTTACTGGACGAATTGGCAGGAGCAGCCTACTTCAATAGTCTAGACCTCCAAGCTGGCTTCCATCAAATTCGCATGAAGTCTAGTGAAGAGTATAAGATGGCCTTCCAGACACATTTTGGACAGTTTGAGTTCTGTGTAATGGCCTTCGGTTTGACTGGTGCCCCAGGATCCTTTCAAGATGCCATGAACACGACGTTGGCGCCATATCTTCATCGTTTTGTTCTAGTGTTCTTTGATGACATACTCATTTATAGTCCTACATGGGAGTCCCATCTTGAGCATATTCGATTGATGTTCCATCTTTTGGCCAAGGACCAATGGAAACTGAAAGTGTCAAAATGCTCCTTCGCTCAGACGAAAATCTCTTACCTAGGCCACATGATCAGTGCTGCTGGCGCGGAAACTGACCCAGAGAAGCTCAATGCCATCGCTAACTGGCCGGCACCCACTTCAGTCAAGGAATTGCGCGGATTTCTGGGACTTGCAGGATACTATCGTAAATTTGTGCGGCACTTCGGAATCATCTCCAAGCCCTTAACCAAATTACTGAAGAAAAACTCTCTATTCATTTGGACTGCAGATCATGAAGCTGCTTTCCAAGCACTGAAGGCTGCCCTGTGTCAGTCACCTGTATTGGCCCTCCCCAACTGTGCTCGACCATTTTGTATTGAAACAGATGCATCAGACGCCGGCATCGGTGCAGTTCTCATGCAGGATGGCCAGGCATATCTTAGTAAGGCTCTAGGCCCCAAATCCCGCGGGTTATCAACGTACGAGAAGGAGTACATGGCCATACTTCTCGCAGTGCAAGCCTGGCGTTCTTATCTACAATTCCAGGAATTTGTGATCCTGACGGACCAGAAGAGCCTTACTCAGTTGGGGGATCAGCGTTTGCACACTAATTGGCAACAGAAAGTCTTATCCAAGCTTCTGGGATTGCAATACCGTATTGTTTATGGAAAAGGGTCTGACAACCGTGCCGCAGACGCCCTGTCTCGTCATCCCGCACCCCCTGCTATCTGTGCTTCGGTAACTTCTCTGTTCCTTCTTGGCTATCAATAGTGTCATCTAGCTATGATAATGATCCCTTCACTCAAGCTATTATTGCTAAGTTGGCTTTGGACCCAAGTGTTGTAGCTGATTATTCTTGGAAATCGGGTGTTCTGCGCTATCGTAACAAGATTTGGTTGGGCTCTGATCGTGACATCCAACAGCGTATTATTGCTGAATTTCATGACAGTGCTTGGGGTGGCTGCTCTGGCGTTCCAGTCACATGCGCCCCGCTTAAACAGTACTTCGCGTGGAAAGGTATGAAGAATGCTGTCAGACTGTTTGTTCAATCATGTGCCGTTTGCCAACAGTCTAAGTATGACAGAAGCAAGAACCCCAGGTTGCTCCAGCCCTTGCCAGTACCAGCCTTAGCTTGGCAAATCATTTCAATGCATTTCATTGAGGGTCTGCCCACATCCAGTAAATACAATTGTATATTGGTAGTTGTGGATTTATTCACCAAATACGACCACTTCATCCCTCTGAGCCATCCGTTCACAGCATCAGTGGTAGCTAAGGCATTCCTGGATCATGTCTATCGCCATCATGGCCTGCCTCAGTCTATAGTCTCTAACCGGGATCGAATTTTCACAAGCCAATTCTGGTCGGAACTTTTCAACTTGGCCGGTGTTCAACTATGCCACAGCACAGCATACCACCATCAATCGGATGCTCAGACCGAACGGCTCAACCAGTGCCTTGAAACGTACCT
This sequence comes from Miscanthus floridulus, assembly GCF_019320115.1. NCBI lineage: Eukaryota > Viridiplantae > Streptophyta > Magnoliopsida > Poales > Poaceae > Miscanthus > Miscanthus floridulus. The sequence goes on from NC_089589.1 coordinate 66,540,111, forward strand.
TCGATGCTGTGAAGTGGAGGCAGTGGTTGGCAACGGCCGAGTTCTGGTACAACACTTGCCTTCATTCCGCCATTGGCCGCTCTCCATTTGAAGCTTTGTACGGCTACTCTCCGCGCCTGCTGGTACTTCCAACATCTGATCCTTCTGAGTTCGAGGTAGCTGGGTGGTCTGCTGACCGCGCTGTGATGGACCAAGCTGTTGCAACACCACCTCCATCGCGGCGCACACTGTCTGAAGAAGCAAGCTTACCAGCAGCGCTCTGAACGTCACTTTGAGGTTGGTGATAAAGTTTTTCTGAAGCTTCAGCCTTATGTGCAGTCCTCTTTGGCGCCGCGCTCTCATCAGAAGCTTGCCTTCCGCTTCTTCGGGCCCTATGAAGTTATACAGCGTGTCGGTTCTGTGGCGTACAAGCTTGCTCTGCCTACTCATTCCGCCACTCACCCGGTCTTCTACGTCTCTCAGCTTAAGAATGCTGTGGGTGCAGCTCATCAAATATCACCAACATTACCTTCTGACTTTGCTCTTAAGCTAGCTCCTGAGCAGGTGCTTCAAACACGTTCGGTGCGACGTGGTGACTCGAAGATCCAGCAAGTTCTGATCAAGTGGAACAACTTGCCTCCATCACTTGCCACCTGGGAAGACTATGAAGCTCTTCGCCAAGAGTTCCCGCGCGCCACTGCTTGGGGTCAAGAAGTTTTTCAAGGGAGAGGGGATGTGAGCACCCTGTCTTCTGCCAACGGCCCAGGAACAGATGATGATGGCATCGCCAGTAGCCAGCCCAGGAAGGCAAGGCCCAAGCGTCCAAACCCAAGGTACATCGGTCAGGAAAAGTGATGTGTGCTTGCATGCGCGAGACGGGCACCTTGCCCTGTATTCTTAAGGAGAAGGCAGTAAGCGAGAGAGGGTATCCAATTGTAAACTGAAATCTGTTATCCTAAAACTAAGCACTCGTCCTCCGAACCCCTGTTCTTCTTCCTCGTTGCCGTGCTTCCCAATCCTTCTTCCTACTCCTCTCGATTTCCCTCTGCTGTCCCTCACACCCTGCTACTCCGAATCGAGTTATCAGTGAACTAATCCATCATGGTTGCTAACAGTTATGCAGCAAGTAGAAGTAGTACGCTGTACAATCTGCAATTTGGGCAGGCTGAAAGGTGCTCTTTTGGTCGAAATACATACTGTTCATTAAGAATTAGAAATCCCAGCCACATGTCACAATATTCAGAAATGGAACGCAAGCACTGAAAGTTGAGTTTATACAGAAGCAGTGAAGAAGCATTTTGGCTTCCGTTCTGACTAGAGCAGAGTATAAGTTTTTGCTGCAAATGGTGTTGGGAAATTGAGTATTTCTTATATATATCTCAATTGATGAGATGACACACGATATCGCGACTAATTACAGAATTACAAAAAAAAAAATGAAAGAAACACCCCAAAGAGGAGTAATCATTCAATCGAGGAATTCAGAGCAAGCCGGGGCGAGAGTGGAAGGGGAACTGATGCACAACGATCGGGGGAGCCTTGTCACTCTTCCTCCTCTCCTTGTCCTTAACCCCTGCTGCTGCTCCCTGCTCGCCTCCCTTGCTCATCTTCTCCTCACTTGCCGCCCGCTTCTGCTGCCGCTGCTTAGCCTCTGGATGACCTCCCGATTGCTTACCGACGGCAGCCGGCGACACGGCGGCGACGGCGGCCGCACCGCAGCATCCTCCCAAGAAGCCCAGCACCATGATTGCTGGCCGACGATTGAGCGATATTTCGATCGACGATGTTTTTCCTCAGCTCGATCTTAGGTCGGCCTTAACTCTCCTGGTGGTTATTGCGTTTGTGCTGCTGCTGCTGCTGCGTCTCTGAGTAGCAGAGCAGTTGTATTTATAGGTGGCCGGTTCTGACGAATTGCGTGATGGGGCGGGGTGCTTTTGTTGCTGCGGTCCTGCGGATGCCGGATGGCAATGAGGGGATAAGGGAATCGCAGTCGCAGGGAGGGTAGCTTGAAGCTTCGTCCAAGAAGGCCGGGGTGAACGAGTCTCTTGGACTTGTATTGCTCCATCAGCTTCCGGTTCCGGATATGATGCTGACGCTGCCTTGGTTGCCAAGGTTTCTACTCCCTTGCTTTGACTCGATCGGTAGATGCTCAGCTCGGCGGCGTCCACAGTCAAACCAACGTGGGCTTTGCTACCTACTACTCCCCTAAAATAGTTTACCGATCGAGTGGTGTGCCGGAAAAATAAACGAGAGCGAGGAACTTTCTCGTGTCGTGGCGTCGTGGGAGGAGGCGCTGTCAGGTGAAAACGACCACTCGTCCTGTGAGATTTCTTTACTGCGTTACTCCTTTTCAAATTTCACAACCACTAGTTTTTGTTGTACTAGCATATCTATATTCTATATGCGACGTGGTATTATTATGAAATCAAATTTTAGGAGTTCTTTTTTTTTCAATTTGTTTTGAAGTGCGGCGTGGCCCCTGGATTCTGGCTTCTGAGCATGGGTATGTGGAGTAGCCCGAATTTGATCTGTCGCTGGAAATTAGAATGTCCGCACAAATAATTAATTAATTCATTCATCATGCTAGAGACTACAGAGAGCGAAGGAGTACTATGTTGCAATCTCTACGCGGCCATTTTCTTTTTGCGCACTTCGAAGAAATTTCCTCACCTCATCCCTCGCATGCAAATTACTCCTAATTATGCTTAGTGCTGCTGACCTTTCTACCGTAACTCACAAGTCGGTTTGACTTTGACCGTGCTGATGGAATACAGCAGCGTCAGCAGTCAGCACTGCGTGGGAGTAGGATTCCACCTGCAGCATGCCTGCCTGCCTGCGTGCGTGTGCGCTCCCCATCTATCCCAAAATCTTCAAGAACATCCTTCATCAGCAGAAGGAAATGCCAGCAACTCTACTATAAATAGGACTATATACTACTACGCCCTGCATCAGCAGCACTAGCTAGCTTCAGACACGCAGGCCTAACTCAACATTCAGAACAACCAGCAAGCAAACCACAAGCGCGCGATGGCTCAGCTCGGAATCAGCAGCCCTGCCCGGCCTTTCGGCGCTTCTCCTGAAGCAGCGACGACGAACACAGCGACCTCACCGCTGGCGAAAGCCGGAGATGGAGAGCTGAAGAAGCAGCAACCAGTCCAAGTCCACGGAGCTGGCGAGCAGAAGACGGGAGATGATCAGCTCAAGGTTGCAAAGCTAGAGGGCAAGAAGAAGAAGAAGAAGAAGAACGAGCGAGCACCCATCGTCGTGCACCACTTCCCCTTCCCTTCTCGCCATGGACTGCTGTGATCTCTCGGCCCTGGCTCGTTTGTAATTTCCTTGACGCTCGTCACCTTTACTTCTCGTGTGATTTCTTTGCGTGTTCTGCAGAAGGAAAACAACATATATGATGACACATGAGGTCAATATTAATGGACGATAACCATTATTAGGCTTTTTTCTTCTCAAATACGCAAAAGATCTGTGTATCATTGTAATTAAGAAGAAGAGTTTAGCCATACACACGACACACTTCTCATGAGCGCCCTAGGAGGTCTTACAGTTGTGACTGGACACTCCTAGCACATTGTTTTAAACTTCGATATTACATAAAAGTGAGCAACCGAACTAAAAGCAGCGTAGTAACCTACGGAGCTGGGCGTCTCCGTTGCTGGCCGCGCGACCCTGCTCCGTAATCCGCGAAGAGTTTTCTACAAGTCCTAACATTGGTCGCCGAGAATAGCTCGTCCAGAGCTTCCACTTCGCTCGACGTCAAGTTCCCTGCGAATAAGTCGTCGTATGCTTGCTTGGACGCGGATGAAATTGGAGCTGTCGGCGGTGCAAAGCCCATCCTCTGCATGAGGAGTACCTCGCCAAGCTTGGAGGTCGGAATGTGCGCCAGCGGCTGAGCGGCATTCTGTCTGCTCCTTTTTGGCAGGGGTTGCCTTATGGTTGCCACATTCTGCATCGGTGGGCTGGCGATTAATGACGACATTCCCTTGAGCTGCACCTCCTCGGTGAACCATGCGAGACGCCGGGCAGCTTTGCGAGGCGTGGGCATCGCGTCGCAGGGGGTGGTGCAGTCATCTACGACGCCGGGTGGTCCCGCCAATGGTGGCGTGAGCTGTGGCGGCCCCTGCACTGGCGTCAATAGAGACAAGTCCGTCGTCCACTGAGCAGTTGTCGCCGGGGAACAGGTGTTCACCACTGGTGCTTCAACCTTCTGAGGGACTGCTGCCTGAGTAGGCAGACACTCAGGTGTTGCTGCTCTCATTGGTCGGCTCACGATCAGCAAGGCAGCAAGCTCGTCCAATATCGGGTCGAACGAGACAACCCATGCAGGAGGTCCCGTGCTCGCACACAGCGCCAATGCCAACGGATCTGGCTCAAGGAAGCAAAGTGTAGTAGCAAAAGAAGCGACGTTGTCGGCAGGCGCGCCCCTGCTGTTGTCCCTCGTTGGCTTACTCCGGCGGCGGCGGCGGCGTTGTCGTCGGTAGGTGTTGTCGGCACCCCCCATGGCCCCTTGCGCGGCCCCATCTGTGCTCGGTGGACCGTCGTGTGGCGCCTGAAGGCCGGAGGGTCGCCACGAGCAGAGTGTCGTGACGGGTTGCCACCCTTCGTCGCCGACTTCATAGACCTGGGCCGCTTGCGGTCCCTGGCGAGGCGAGGTGGCGGTAGCCGTGGCAAAGATTTCATGGTGTGTTGTTTTCAAAACTACCATATCAGCTAGACTGTAATGAAATATGGATGAAACAAGAGCTCTCAATGCATAGTTTCATTTATTTTTTCATAGCCTCTATAACATCCAATTCCACGACTCATTTAGAGTTGAAAACGAAGCCAACTGTGATTCATCTAGATGAAAATTATTTCTTCTCTCTCCTTTTAAAAATATTTTCATGTCATAAAAAATGACTGTATGGCACCCTAATGTGGATGAAATCCCCACCAAAACTAGCCATAGTAATGAATACACTGCTTGTAACAACCCAAACATTGCATATGTTGATAATCCTATTCATCATCCTCGTTGTATCAATAAAAAAACATAATTCTGAAAATTCATTGTCAAAAGCTATTAAGCCTAGCATTACTTTTGCAGTGACGGATAGTCTGGAAACCGTCTCGAACGGTTCAATATATATCAGCGGCTCAAAGTCAGTTAGAGTGTGTCCTGACGTACTATCTGGCAGCACCACCGTACCATAGTCAACAAGCAGCAATCAGAGTTGAGCTATCGGGGAGTAAAATGCACCAGCGGCCCCGCCCTAAACTTGGTAATAATGGCTCTAGACTGGACCCGTTGGACCTTTGACATATCATGTGCCTAGTTCATATATGTGGATGTGCATTTTGGAAGTTTTATGACCTAAATGATATCCTCTGCCGAGTTTAAGTGCCGTTGGTGCATTTTACTGTTGTCCTGCTGCTCTCCTCTCACCAGCACCACTTGCTAGGTGAGCTGGCACCATCTCCAGCTCTAACACATTAGCCACTCACACCACTCTCTCCCACTCTCCTACATATTCCTCTATCACTCACCCAAGAACAAGAAGAACGCCTAAGGAGGAGGAAGAATGAGAAGGTGAAGGCTAGGAAGAGGAAGGAGTCAAGGACGCCCCAAGCACCTCCGTAACCTCAGTCTATCACCATTGCTTATGTTAGGAGAGCTCTAATCCCCTTGTATTGGTGTTGGAGCAAGAAGACAGCAATGGAGAAGAAGGAGAAATAAGGAGCCTATCCATACCTCACTACTAATTTCTCTAGGCACATCTTGGTCTAAGGATGGTGAATCGCCTTAAGCCATCCATGCAATCCTAGAGACCAATTTAGTTTTTTTTTTGAAAGAATAGAGACCAATTTAGTTGGTATCACCCTTAGCAAAATCACCAAATATGACATTAAGCTTCACCAAAGCATAATCTAGGATATCCACCTTGGTAGATTAGCTCTAAAGGTCCTTAGAAACACCTTAGAACAAGATGAACACAAATCCCCAACTCAATCTACACTTAGTAGCCCTGGATTTGGATTTTTGAGTGCCTAATGTGCACTGACACATAGTCCGCCCGCACCACCTATGAACGGTCCAACGAAACAAACCTGGCAATCAGTGGCGGATGCACGATGCGGGATAAGGGGGGGCTAAAACAATGGAGATGTTGATTTGCATGAAGATTTAATGGTGAAATCAAGCTTTTGCTACAGTGATTAGGCTTGAAATCAAGACATTAGGGGGGGCTGGAGCCCCCCCAGCCCCCCCTTTGGATCCGCCACTGCTGGCAATAGATAGGCTACCTATGGCCTGTCTGCTTGTGTAGCCGAACGGTCGATGAAAGTAACAGTTAGTTGTTTTTGCTCTTAAAACACTATATGATCACACACGGACAGTTCACCACTACTATAGCGGACGGTCTGAGCACATTTTTTTCTCTCTAGTATATGAAGAGAGGGTCCTTTTGTGATATGCACGTAGTAGTGGCGGATCTAGGATTTCGATCATGAAGGTACGGACCTAGATGATGTAATTTGCTGACGATATAATACGACAGCCAAATGACAATAAAATAGTTTGGCAGACCGATCTATTAGTTTCTTGCTGAATCGGAGCGGGAAGAAATCTTGTTCGCTTTATTGAGTATAGTACATAAAAAAGCTAGATCAATGTTTCTCTTAGTGCCATGATGTTCTACAACAACAACATTATTTATTTATCAAGTAATATACAGACGTTTTTCCTAAAACATTTTTTTGGTTATTAAACAAAATCAAGAACCAAGCTTACAATTTTATATTATTACGATGGTTTGGAAGGAAAAGGAGTCAACTTTTTTTAAAAAATAACTGATTAATTCGTTGTCATTTTTATCTTATATTTGTGTCGTGTGTATTGAACATTTTGGGTTCCCGGGCTAAAGAAAAAAGAGTGCTAGTATAGGGCTACAAGCTATTTCCCTCCTGGATGAGCACTTGAGCTTTAAATATTGCTATTTGATAAAGTGTACTAGGTATATAATATATATACTTCTTGTTTCTACAAAAATTTTGGGGGTACAGCACCTATACTAGATCCGCCCCTGGCACGTAGGGATGACTCGCCTGTACTACTAGATGGTCCACCAACATGACACTTAGTCAAATAGCTCCTAGGATCACTGTGAGCATAGATAGATGGTTCGATAGCATCGTCCAGCAGTCCAGGCAGACTTTCACTCCCCAATGTGGAGAGACACGTTTCATGTCATGTCTTGACATCACCTCAGGGATAGAAGATCCACTGACCTATTCTATCTCCATTCCAGTAAGGGTCCTTCTTGTGATACATCCAAATAGACAATCCAACACACCGATCTGATAATCTGTAAGAGCACCCTAGAGTTGCACGTCTAAAAAAACTATGCACAAATCTTCTTCACTGATCTAGAAAAAATATCCACGAGATTGCAAATCTCCACCCACAAAAGCAAGCATAGGCGGGGAGAAGGGGGATGGGGTAGGAGAAAAAGAAGATAAGAAAAAGTGTCCCTGGCATGGTCTTTGTATTAATCTTTGTTGCACCAGACGGGATGACATGACAAGGCCGCCTGTCACACCAGGAGGGATGGTGTGACAAGATGTCATGCCAGGAGGGACGGTGTGATAGAGCGGGCCCCGCAACCCTGCCATGCTGGTATGGATATAGATGGCCAACAGGCCGGCACGGTACGGGCCCGTGAAAGCACGACCCGATAGGGGTCGGGCCGGCACGGCACGTCAGGCCTCCCGGGTCGGGCCGAGCTGGGCTTCGTGCCTGGCCGACGGCCCAGGCACGGCCTGCTGGACTGTTTTTCGTGCCGGGCCGGCCCGGTAAGCACGACCTGTCAGGGAGGCTAGGCCAGCCCAAGGCCCGTTTCAGCAGGCGATGACGGCGTCGAGGTCGAGGGGGCCGCCGGCCGCGTCGGCGGCATCAGAGAGAGGAAAGGGAAGAACATGAGGGGCAGCACGGGAGCGTGGTGGCGGCGGCGGTGCATGGAGCCATGGAGGAGGCCTCGAGGCAGATCCACAGCGTCAATGACCATGGCAAGCTCAAGCTTGTTCATCTCATTCTAGTAAGAAAAATCGAAAAAAACAACAAAAATCATAGGGCTCTAGATCTTACGGGTCAATCACAAGTCCACAACACCACAAAAGAAATAGGAAAATAGGGGAATCGGACAAAAGTCATGCATTCACACAAATCAGAGAAAAGGGAGAGGGAGCTCGGAGGAGAGACACGCTGTCTGTGCCCGGATCCATGGGGGAGGAGGCCGCTGTGCCGCCCCTACGCACGGATCCAAGGGGGAGGAGGACTCTATGCCGCCCCTACGCGTGGATCCATGGGGAGGAGGCCTCTGTGCCGCCCCTGCGCATGGATTCGAGGGGGAGGAGGACTCTACGCCGCCCTGCGCGTGGATCCGTGGGGAGGAGGCCTCTACGCCGCCCCTACGCATGGATCCGAGGTGGAGGAGGACTCTATGCCGCCCCTGCACGTGGATCCGTGGGGAGGAGGCCGCCCTGCGAGGAAGAAGGGAGGACGCCGTGGGAAGAGGCCGCCGCGCTACGCCACCGTGCGTGCGGTTCTGAGGGGAGGGGCCATCGCCGCGCCCTGAGCTCAGTTATGAGGGAGGTAGAGCGGAGAGGCCGAGAGGGAGAGGGGAGAGGCGGAGCGGGGATGGGCGATGGGCGATGGCTGCTGTGTGGGCGTGGGGCTGCGCCGCCTGCGCGGGGCCATATGAGGAGGAGAGGGAGGCAACAGGCCGGTCCGCTAGCGGACCGCCGGCTCTGTAGCAGGCCGTGCCGTGCCGGCCCATGTGCCTGGGGTAAGGTCCAGGCACGGCCTGCTCCTCTGGACCGGGCTAGCCCGGGCCCGCTAGCCTCCGTGCCGGGCCGTGCTTGGGCCGGGCCAAAAAAAAGGGCCTTGGGCCGGGCTGACGGGCTCGGGCTGCATGGCCAACTATGGGTATGGATCACCCTTAGGTGTGAGCATGATGAACCCTGTCATGCTTGGTGTAACGTCGTGACAAAAAAAGTTAGATCCATAAATACTTTTCCCACCAGGTTTTTATTAAAATAATAATTAAAAATGTTAAAAATAATGTAGAAAAGGCCCAAAGTATAATAAAATAAGGGTCCTTTGATCCCATGGTCTAAAGTTTAGTTTGTTAAAGTTGCTAAACTGTAGGTCACTTGAGCTCAGTTGTGTGGTCTAATGAACTAATGTCTTCTTTTACGAGGTTAGCTAAATTTTGGACCCCACTTTAGACCATTTGTTTGAAGCTTCAAAAGTTAAAGTGGTAAAAAATTTAGTGGCTAAACTTTAGATCATAAGATCCAAATTGGACTTAAGTGGCATGATCGCCAATGTGACACTTTAACTAGAGACTTATGTGAAATATGTTATTTCAGATAGATATAAACTCTATACTGTGAAATCTTCGATTGTTGATTCCCTAGTAATATCATTCATTTTTTCATATTTTATAAACTTGGGTCCCGTTCGCTGGTCTGAAACTTGGCTGAAACTGGCTGAAAACATTGTGCCGACTGAATTGTTGTGAGAGGCAAACACCGACTGAAAAAAAGCCGAACAAACCGAATATGGGGTAAGCCAAACAGGGCCTTGTAGTGATTCATTATTAATTTTGCTAGTAGTTTCTTTACGGTCTGAATCTACATTATTATTTATACCATGCTGGTCAAAATTTAAAAAATAGCAAATCCAAATAATAGAAATAACTACCATATGTATTTTCTGCTCATTACATTTTTTTTATTTCTGATGAGGACTGCCATTGCATTTATATACGATTAGGTTGATCTTTCAGGTGATCTTCCTCACCAAAAACTCATAAGTGTTTTTTTTGCAAGGATGTGTTTTATTTTCTCATGTATAAAACTCATGTATTTGCGTGACCATTTCCCCACAAAAACACATGTTATATTTCATTTTCTTATATATAAAACCATTCGTGGCATTTGGGGTTCGTTTGGATCAGCCGAATAGATTCTGTTTGGCTTACCCTATATTCGGCTTGTTTGGCTTTTTTTTTAGCCGGAATAGTGTTTTTCTCTCACAACAATTCAGCCGGAACAGTGTTTTTCAGCCAGTTTCAGACCAGCGAACGGGGCCATATATAAAGAAATGGTAGCTTATATCGATAAAAGAGATCATCCGTCATCATCCCAGAGGACCGTCAATCCGCTGCATGAGTTGATCGGTTTTGCATGAACCAAAAAATCTTGCAGTGGCAAGTTGGTATGAAAGAACGTGCGTGTACTCGAAGTCCTTTTCATGGTGACAGACAAGTCAAGAGTGACTGAATTTAACTGTGATTATGTGTAGGCAACTTGCCTCGAGTTCATGCTGACATTTCCACTCCCCATTTTCCACATTCCTTCACGAGGAAGTTCCTCTCTCCTAGCTTGCAAAATCACCAAATAAGTGACGTGTGAGTTTGTCTTGGTTAGTTAGCACTACACAACAATTGATGGCCAACCTTGGTGGTGAAGGTACACAACTTCGAGTCAGCACGACTCGTCTCTCTTCAGCAGCTGGGAGCCTGAACCCCATCCTTCAACACAAAGAAATGTTTCCAGCTCCCTTATAAATAAGTTCCTGAATCAGTAACACTTCACACACAGAAAAACTAGCAAAACACCAACCCAAGAGTAGTTTGTTGTCATCAGAAAAAAAAAACACGCGAGATGGTTCTGGGACTGTGCAGATGCTTTGGAGCGGCTCCTGCGGTAGAGGGAAAGAAGCCGCCACCTGCATCAGAAGAACCTAAGAAGCAGAAGGCAGCCAGAGGTCAGGAAGCAGCTAGTGGCGAAGCAAGTGAGCCAAACATGGCGGTTGAAAGGGCCATGGTAGTAAAGGAGAAGACAGCACCAGTAGTTATGCATCAGTTCCCCTTTCATTCTCGGCCTGGCCTGCTGTAATTTTGCTTGGTTCTTTTGTGACCTCAGCTCTTTCGTCTTGGGTCTGGTTTGGGACATGCGTGGTTTTCGTTCGAGCAAGAAGCTTGTAAACTTTTATGTTCTTGCTCTCAGAAGTTAGGGAAGCATGCAGTAGTAGGGAGAGAGAGGGAGAGACTGATATCTCTTCTGTAGCAAGCTTGTGGTTGTTTCAGTTCTTGATGCTTCTTCAGTGATCACAACAGTAATAATATCCTGTACTCTGAGAATTGCATGGATAAGTTCTAGGACAAGACTTTGACCAACAATTACTATTTAATACATGAATTTTAACACAAACTTGATAGATTCGTTAAACATTAATAAGTACGTATGATTACTATTTCTAGCACATGAATGACATGTTAACGGAGTAATCGGAGTACTTTCGATCTTTGATTCCGGTGACATAATTTATATGGACCTTAATGTATTTTCCGAAATAAACTTCAAAATTATTTTACTTTGTACTTAAATCATAAAAGTGTATTGGAATAATAAGAATCTATTTTACATTTTTCAAGTTTATTATACACTAGCACCGTGCTCCTCTACGGTCCAGAATGATTTAAGAAACATAAGTATAAGTATACCACCTCTGTCCCTCGATAAATAGATTCCTGAAGTTGTCTTAAGTCAAAAATTTTAGGGTTATTTGGATTTTTGCCATTACAATTTCTTAAGTTTTGAAGAATGTCATTACTATTCTTCTTATTGGAAACTTGCCATTACCATTCTGCTTCCCTCTCACCCTTGCCCTTTTCTACGTCTGGAGCGTAGTTAGGCCCGCCTGTAGGTGCCGTATTTTCGTATGGGCCCGTATTACCCCTGTACGAGAGGATAAGGCTGAGCAGCACGCCCCTGTTCTTCTTTGCCGCCCCCGTTCTTCACTTCCCCCTTCTCTGCCGCACGCCCGTGCCACCCCGCAGGTGATTGCGAAGTGCGACAGGTGATCGATAGGTACCTCGGCGAGGCGCTGGCGGCGCTCGCTGCGGCGGCGCATGACACCGAGGATGCGGATGACGCGGCGGTGGCGGCGCTCGGCCTGGTGACCTCCGCTCTGGAGATGTCGCCCCGGGCCGAGGCAGCGCTGGAGCTCCGGGCGCGCGCGCTCCTCACGCTTAGGCGCTACCGCGACGTCGCCGACATGCTCCGCGACTACATCCCCAGCTGCGCCAAGTCGTGCTCGGGCGACGACGCCACCACCACCACCTCGTCCTGCTCGTCTGGCTCCGGGGCAGAGCTCCTGTCCCCGGACCGCGACCGCTTCGACGCCGGCGCCACCCGCTTCCTCTGCTGCCTCGACGTATCCGACCTTAAGCGCCGCCTCGTCGCCAGCTTCTCCAGGAGCTCCAGCACGGAGGCCCAGTGGAGGTACTTGGTCCTGGGCCAAGCTTACTTCCACCTCGGCCTGATGGAGGACGCGGTGGTGCTCCTCCAAACCGGCCGCCGCCTGGCCACCGCGGCGTTCCGGCGCGAGAGCGTGTGCTTGTCGGAGGACAGCTTCTCGCCGTCGAACCTGCTGATGGCCAACAACGCCGCTCCCGCCGACAGAAGTACGTCGTCCTCCAATTAGTCCAGCTCTACAACAGCGTCCGAGGCGGAGTCCGTGTCGCAGCTGCTCGCGCACGTGAAGCTCCTCCGCCGCCGCCGCGCCGCGGCGGTGGCGGCGCTGGACGCCGCCCTCCCCGGCGAGGCCGTGCGGCATTTCAACCGACTCGAGCTGGTTCTTCGCCGCCATCAACCTTCGCATCTTCGTCGCCGGCACGCTCGTGTCGTGGCTGGAGCAGAACGTGTCGTGGGCGCTCGGCTTCGGCATCGGCACGGCCTGCTTCTTCGTGGCCGCGCTCGCCTTCGTGGCGGGCACGCCCTGCTACAGGGTGCAGATGCCGACGGGCAGCCCGCTCAAGGACATCATCTGGGTGCTCGTCGCCGCCTTCAGGAAGCGCAACGTGAGGATGGAAAGGGACGACGGCATATTTATTTATTTGTTCCCTAACACAATATGCTTGTGTATATATATATATACACACGCTCTATTCTACATCCTAGGTGTAGAATACTATTCTAAACCAAACTGTTATACCGAGCAAAATTCAGTATTGTTCAGTAGTTGTGTTTCAGTATTATTCAATATTTTTGAGGTACTGGGTGTAGTACTGACTGATACTGAACGCGGTTCAGTAATACTCAGTATTTTTTCAGGTCAGTTTTGGCTTGTGGTGTAAAATAATATTCTGCGCTGCCGTATATATATAAGATAATAGAAAATTTCCAGCTTTAGCCTTCTTGTAAGAAGAAGAAGCATCAGTCCAAATTTATTACAGTAGCGCATCCATAATTAAAACTTATTACAGGTTCAGAACTAAAGTTCAAGATGATAAATAAAGTACCATCCATATGATGCAAAGAACTCCATGGCTCTTGACAAGTGAAGAATCTATTCCTTGCAGTCATCCGAGCGTTGCAATGGAGTCCAGAATCATAACCAGTGTGTCGCCCTGAAAAGAACCTAAAAAAAAGTTAGTGACCTTTATAAAAAACCACATCGTTCATTGTGATCCATATTGACCAGCAAAACACCGCAGCCCCGTCAATAAAAGATGATTATGGTAGCTTTGACCAACTATTAAAAATATGGTTTACGTTCCTAAAAGGATTAATGCCAAAAAAAACAAACATAGCACGTCAAAGAAAATCGGCATAATGCAAACGAAAAACAAGTGTTGGATAATTTCACTACCATTCCAATTCCTTTTAGCAAGATTGTCTTTTGTCATTATCACCCCCTTCTTTAAGAACCAAAGAAAAATCTTAATCTTCACGATCACTTTCATATGCCAAATTTCCAGGGTAACCTTAATCCTATTTTTGACTAGGTATTTGTACATGGATTTAACAGAAAACAAGCCATTATTATTTAAGTTCCAGATAAAAGAATCCCGTCCCTCATTTAAGTTAATAATAAAAGCAACTCTCGTGCCTAGACTTTGCCGTCCCAATAGCTTGTTTCCAACTAGTGCCCTTCTAAAAGACATATTGAGAGGGGTGGAATTAAGGCATTGTTTAGTTGGGTGAAATTTGGAAATTTGGCTACTGTAGCACTTTCGTTTTTATTTGGCAATTAGTATTCAATCATGGACTAATTAGGCTCAAAACGTTCGTCTCGTGATTTTCAACCATGGACTAATTAGGCTCAAAACGTTCGTCTCGTGATTTTCAATCAAACTGTGCAATTAGTTCTTTTTCGTCTACATTTAATGCTCCATGCACGTATCGCAAGATTCGATGTGATGGCTACTGTAGCACTTTTTGGGAAAACTTTTTAGAACTAAACAAGGCCTAAGTACATCAGCCACTGTTGCTTGTTTCTTGTGCACTATATTAAATAAATTCGAGTATTGGATTTTCAAGGCTTGGGAGCGCAACCATTTATCTTCCTAAAATCTAATTTGAGTTTCATTGTCTAGTTTAAACTTTCCAAGACTGAAGAAAATGTATTTGACTCCCAAGAAACCATTCCAAAAATACGAAAACCCGTTTTTCTTTTCAATTTGACTTAGAGTCTTGTTCTTTAGGTACTTGTTCCTTGTTAACTCCTGCCGAGTGCCATCCTCGTTGCAAAGTTTGAAAAGGCCTTTCCTTAGAAGACACTTACGATGGAGGCGGTATAGGTAGAGCTGCAGGAAGAGGACGAGTCGCACTTGGAGAATAGAGACTAATCCAGCCAGAGCTGCAGGAAGAGGCTGAGCTCCTGGCTTGGAGAATTGAGACTGATCCAGCCGCTTAAGTTCTCTACGATGTTTATAAAAAATATAAAACTGATTTCATATTTTTTTAAGTTAAAACAATAAGGTAAATCGGATGGTTTCAAATTTTGAGGGAGCATGAACTTCCGGTTTTCCAATAGATGGAAGTAAACTGGACTTACGGATAGTTAAGAGAGGTCGGATGAATTTTTTCTTCTTTTCCTATGTATATCATCTGTTGGATCTAGAAGCCCACTTACCCCTTCCGCCTACTGTACTTTCTCGGTCCCTTTTAATCGTCGTTCTCGTTTTTCGAGAAGTCAAATATTTTTTATTTAGCTGAACATATAAGAAAATACTAATATTTATTAAACATAATTGATATTATTAGATAGGTCATTAAATCTATTTTTCATAACAAACTTTTTAGAGATATAAATGTTACTAATATTTTTTACGAACCTATTTAAATTTAAAAAAAATGATCAGCCCACTTTCTATAGTGACAAAAGGGTCTAGTCGCTGAAAAGGTAACCATGAATGAAGCGAATAGAAAAGTCGATGTCGCGCGCGGAAAGTGCCAGGTTGGCATGCCGCTGGACGAAGGTAGCGGCAACTCGGCCTCACCTGCAGGTCTACAGCCGTCGGATGAAAGATCGGCGCAGCAGATCCATCCGGTGAGGTGTCTCTGGTCCCCGTGGTCTGCTCTCCTCGCTTGACAGAAACATTTCCTGTTTTTTATTCTTCCCTTCAATGTTTTGAAACGGAGAAAAAAAAATCTATGTCTATATAGAGCCTGGGCTGGGATGCATGTCATGTCAGTTGTCAGGTCGTGTTTGTAGGATTAACACCTTACCGAGCGAGACGAGACTGTGCCGTAGTGCCGTGCCGGTCTCTCGGCGGCGGCGAGATGTTTCTGGTGGATTGGTTTTACGACTTGTTTGTTTCTCTGGGGCTCTGGCAGAAGGAGGCCAAGATCCTCTTCCTCGGCCTCGACAACGCCGGCAAGACCACGCTGCTCCACATGCTCAAGGACGAGGTACACATTCTGGCGCCTGTTCTTGCTTGCTACCACTTGGCCGGTTGATTCTCGTGCCGGCCAGGAGCTTGAATGGTTGCCGTGTTCTTGTACATGTATATGTAGCGGTTGAGTCAGCACGCGCCGACACAGCACCCGACGTCGGAGGAGCTGAGCATCGGGCAGATCTGGTTCAAGGCGTTCGACCTCGGCGGCCACCGGATCGCGCGCCGTGTCTGGAAGGACTACTACGCCAAGGTTTGCTTTGCTGGCCACACGTCGAAAGCACTCGATCACCAGCTGCCATCACTCATCACACGCCCTGCTGCTTCATTCAGCTTCACCCATATTTGCATTCACCCACCCTGCCTGCAGGTTGACGCGGTGGTGTACATGGTGGACGCCGCCGACGGCACCCGTTTCGGCGAGTCCAAGGCGGAGCTAGGCGCGCTGCTGTCGGACGACGCGCTGGCCGGCGTGCCGTTCCTCGTGCTGGGGAACAAGATTGACATCCCGCAGGCGGCACCTGAGCATGCGCTTGCCTACTACCTCGGGCTCGCCGGCTGCACCACCGGCAAGGGCACCGTGGACCTCGCCGGCACCGGAGTGCGGCCCATCGAGGTCTTCATGTGCAGCGTCGTCCGCAAGATGGGCTACGGCGAAGGGTTCAAGTGGATGTCGCAGTACATCAAGTAGGCCTGTCCGGTACGGCAGCCCGAGTCCCAGACATCTCTGTGTGCACGGACGTGTTTGCAGGGTGCAATGGTCCAGAGTTGTGGTGAGGCGGTGCATATCTAACCTACCGTTGTCTTTAGCTATTTTATAGTTGCTTCCTTGGTTTTTGTTGCCTTTGTTGCTTCATTTCTTTTGAGGCTATGTTACTCGATTGTAAGGCCTAATCTGATTTAATATAGTCGTCTGTTTGTTTGTTTTTTCTAAAAAAGGAAAAGACTTGAGCACTATCGAGAAAATTGCATTTTTTACGGCCCAAATAATGGGGCTTCGCAGAAGTATAATTTCAAACACTACTTTTGTAAAAATAGCAGCTAAAACATTTGCCTCTTGTTACCATTTTTCACTTTTTCCTCTTTTCTCTTTATTTCTCCTAAAATATATCACTTGAAAGGACGAATTTGCCCCTGTGCCAATTCACGTGGACTCACGCTGGGCGCCGCGGCCTAGGCGCTGGCTGGCTGCCGGCATGCAGTAGGGTCGGCCTCGACGTGTCGAGTGTCATCCAACAAGGCTGGACTCAAGGCAACGACGAGCAGCAGGGCTCTCACCGTATCAACCGTGTCCCCATCAGGCAGCGGGGGCACGGCACGCGGCGGCGGCACGTCGTCCGACGAGGGCATGTCGAACGCCGGCGGCACGTTGCGAGGGCGCTGCATCCGCTGCCTCTTCGTTACGTGAGTTTGCCCAGGGGCAAATTCATACCTTAGCTGGTTGATTTATAGGTGAAATAAAGTAAAAAATAGAAAAAGTGGAAAATGATGGAGAAAACAAGAAGCAAATGTTTTGGCTGCTATTTTTACTAGAGCAATATTTGAGATGGTAATTTTGTAAAGCATGTTGTTTGGGCTGTGCAATGCCTGCTGCGAGATGCTGGAAAGACTTTTCAATTCAGGGGACCCAGACAGGTCGTTATAGAGAAAAAAAAAATATATAGCGGTCGCTTTCAACCGACCGTGCTATTTCCATCTTCCCTCGCAGCAAAGTTTCTGGGCCCTTTCCATCTGCCTCATCGAAGTCCCCGCAATTTGACGTGCCGAATTGACTCGACACCAGCAAGCTCATCTGCAAACCAGATAACGCACAAGAACCTTGGCAACCAAGGCACAGCTTATTTTAGCTGCTTGCAGAAAACAAGAAGTCAACATACTCACCCTGCCCTTCCGCTCCAAGCCAATCAGTCCTTTTCTTGGATGAAGCTTCAAGCCTCATTCGTCACAACAAAAGCACCTCACAATTCGTCCTCAATTCGGTAAGACGGTAACCACTCCCATATAAAATACCTGCCAGTTCATAATTCGAACACAGTCGGGTGCCCATTGTGGTGAGGAAAAGATCCATCATGGTGCTGGGTTTGGGAGGATGCTGCGGCAGCGTCGCCGTCGCCGCCGAAGAAAGGAAGGTGTCGCCTGCAGAAGCCAAGACTCAACGGCGAGCAGTAAAAGATGCGGCATCGTCAGGCTGTTCTTCGGGAGAGAAGGAGATGACGAAGGAGGAGAGGAAGAAGAGGGATCATGAGAAGGCTCCCCCAATCACGATGCATCAATTCCCCTTCCACTCTCGCCCCAGCTTACTCTGAATATCGATTGTTTGGTCCGGTTCTAGTTCGTCCTGAATGTCTTCAGATGCCATTAGGGCGATCAGCAATGTAATTTTTTTGGTTCTTTGTTCATTTTCCATCCGGTAATAAGTATAAAAATTACTTTTGGATACCATTTGCATCCACCACCATCTTCTTGATCTTCAGAGATATCTCAATTTCTGTATTGTCGACAGCAGGGAACAAGCAACTGAAACTATGAAAAATGCAAGCATCCACTCCAAAAGAAGGCCTTATTATAAAAAAAAAAATCCAAGAAGGGATGTTCCTACTTCAGTTTTGGGCCGGGCCAACCTCTTTGATCACTTGGCAAGATGATGACTCGGTCCATGGGTCATCTTCCTAAACAGGTCATGCTTCCATAGTAGGCCTACCTGCATGTGCAGAAATCTATATCTGCTACTTGTAATTGTTTTGCTAAAAAAAAAATAGAGATGTAATTGTTTGCTCAAAAAAAAAACCCAGAGATGTACTTGTTTCTAAGTCGTCCTTCCAATCCTATGATCGAAGGGTTCGAGTACCTTCTGCGCCTCCACGTAGCCGGCGAGACTCCGCTCATTGTATTTTTATGATCATCTCATGGCATTAATATAAACACACTAGTACAACAGTTTATGAACCATAAGCGTTAAAGGACCAGTAAAAATAGTGATATTCCATTGACACCACCTGAGAACGGCATGTGTAAATGGTTACATTACACTGGCACTAGCGGTTGGTTTAGGCTGCCGTCGTCGCAAGTTCCAAGTTATGCGATTTTTTATGCACATGTGGCCGTTAGGCTAGTCTCAGTGAAGAGTTTCATAACGTTGTTTCCAAGACTGCCATGTTATATGAAATGAAATAAAACTTGATGAAACATCCGCTCTCAATGGAGAGTGTCATTCCATGGTTTCATAGTATTTAAATTCAAGACTCATAGAGAGTTGGTAATCGCGCCAAGAGAGTTTTATCTAGATAAAACTCATTTCTTCTCTCTCTTCTTAAATACACTACCATGTCATTAAACTACCTATGTGGCAACCTATTTAATACAAATGAAACTCATATGAAACTTCTACTGAGACTGACCTTAGGGATGGAACTCACACCTTCAGACCTCGTGTATTGCTTTCTTAGGCCAATCTCAATGGGGTTTCATGAGAGTTTTATGGGCATTAAATATGTTGATATGGCACTGTATTGATGAAGAGAGATGATGAAAGTTTCATGTGAGTAGAGATAGTTTCATGGGGATAAAACTCTTTTGCACCTTTTCCAAAATATAAGTGCGTTGTAACTAGGCCATAAAACCCCCACTAAGACTGGCCTTACCACTACGCCTCAAATTCACTTAAATGGTTGAAAGATCCTTGTTTGGTTTTGGTAATTGAATAACAACCTTAGGTGGACTAATATGTGTTTGAGTGAGAAACATAGGTGATTAGTCCACATGTATATATGTGTGAGCAACATATGCCATGGAGGTAAAAATGGCTCGGAGATGTTGCAAAGCTCACAGATGTGATGATGAAGGAGCTCATTGCACATGAGACATGACATTGAGTCATGTGATCAAGGTGGAGAAGATCCAAACATGACTTGGCTCGACGGACTGGTTGCAAGTGTGAACGACAAGTTGAGTGATGACTTAACGCAGATGGACCGAAGCAATGGTGAAGAGCAAGTGAAGTCAAGATCGATGAACCAATATGGTCACGTGATGATATGGAGTGGTTCATATCATTGTTGATCATGTTGGTGCATGTGTTGCATCAACATTGGAGGAGATGGGATGGAATGCGCAATGCAAAGGTATAACCTAGGGCATTTCATTTCACCGGTCATAGGTATGTAGAGAAGTTGATGATCGAGTTTAGGATAGATGACCGTACTATTAAGAGAGGTAAACTTGTTTGCATATCGGTCATCTTGTGCCACTTGAGCTATCTAACTTTGCATACTTGTTAGGATCGAGTGGCGTGGTGAATTGAGTGATTAACTCCTTTGAAAAATGATTGTAAAAATGATAACACACATGCACTTGGTGGTGTACACTTGGTAGTGTTGGCACATTTGCAAAGGAGAAGGAGTTGGTGTTGAAACAGATCAACTCAGCGAAGAAATGGAGGCGAAATAGGTCACTAGAGGTGACCGGACGCTGGCCTCGGGAGGACCAGCGCGTCCAGTCAGTTGGTGGTGCTCTCGGTTTGCCTCTACGGCATGACCGGATGCTGGTGCCTGTTGGTGACCTGACACGACACTCCTGAGTCTAGTCGACCATGACGTATGGTGACGTGGCGAGGCGCTAGAGGCGTTCTTTGCGCGTAGTGAGCCATGCGTCTGATCACGGTTCATTTGACTCGTCAGGTCATGGAATCGAGGGTCTGGGAGCTCTCTGTTCATGATCAAACTCTAGGGCTCGAGCGTCCGGTTGTGCCAGCGGTGCGTCAGGTCGTTGGCTTCATGGCTCGACGAAACCATGATCGGACTCTGGCATGGCACGTCAGGTGCTCACGTGGAGGTGCGTCCGGTCATATGTTTGACCATTGGCACGCCGGGTGGCAGAGAGCCATTGGGATCGCGTGGCTAGGGTTGAACGATGGATGACATGTGGACGGCGCAGCACGACCAGACACTGGCCAGGTGCGTCTGGTCATTGTGACCAGCGTGTCTAGTCGTGTAAAAAACGCCCAATGAAGGGGTAATGGCTATTTTAGCTCTTGGGGCTATAAATAGAAGTCTTAGTCGGCCTTTGGCCGGTAGCTGAGCACACTAAAGCCTTGGTGGCTTGTGTGGTGGTGCTTGGAAGCCCTCTAACTCACTCTTGCTTGATAGTGTTCATCCGATTAAGTAAGTGAGCGATTCTAGTGCGATTGCATCGTGAGGTTGCATCGAGTGGTACTAGGTGATCTTGTTGCAAGCCAGTGGTGCTTGTTACTCTTGGAGGTTGCCACCTTCTAGACGGCTTTGTGGCTTGTGACTCCGTTGAAGCACGTGAGAAGATTGTACGGTGCCCCGGAGGAGGATTTGTGAGGGGATTGTGCTCATTCCATGAGGATCGCAAAGAGCAACTCAAGTTGAGCGTGTCATTGAGCTACCCTCACTTGCGGCGTAGGTTCTTGCGGTGCTCGACGTGCGGGCTTGGCGTGTGATGCCAATTAGCCTCCAAACCACCAAGTGAGCGGTCGACACAACGGGGACATAGCTTGGTGGCAACCAAGTGAACCTTAGGAGAAAATGTCACACCTGATTTTGAGGATAAAATGGGATGCAAAATCTTATGTGTGCCCAGAGATCAGTCACACACATAAGCCGACAAATTATGAATAGTATCATCACAAATGTTTATTACATCATGAATAAGACAGAGTCTTCACATAAATGTAGCGTAAGTAAGAAAAGATCTCTCGCGGAAGCTCCATATCACAGGGATGTCAACTGGTTGACCACAAGTCTAGTAATCCTTAGGGAAATCGTCATTACCATAGGCAACTGTTACCCATCCGGGATTTTTATCCAAATAATGAAAATAAACAAGCATAAGTACATGTCATACTCAACAAGTGTCACATGTGGTTCATGAGGCTCAAAAGACTTGACACAGGTTTAACAACATTTAGCTTTTAGTTGTCACAATTTTAGCTTAAGAGTAGCGACAAGTTGTTTCAATTCCCAATGCAAAACACATGATCAATGTAAACATGAATAATGAATAGCATAAACAGACAATTCTTAGTATTCATCTATTTCGTAAGGGTTTCAAGGCCGCTCATGATCGTGAGCATGGTTGATGTACCAGTTTTACACTCTACAGAGGTTGTACATTTTCACTGTGAGTCGTGATACCCATATGCCTGGGTTAATTACTCCCAAAATACTTCCAAGGTGACCAGACAGGGGTCACTATGAAGCCTTTCAAGGATTCGTCTAACAAGTTTGGGCCATTAGATTCACTCGATAAACAGATGTAGAGCCCCCCTTCCAGAAGCATACGTACTCTCTCCCTCTCACTTGTAAGGCCATCCCCTTCATCTATAATAGGGGATGCACTCTCTCCCAATATTCAGGTGGATTCAAGCGATTCCAGATTCATTAGATCGATCTAGTTCACTAGCACACAACCACAGAACCGCCAGGTTCGAACCTCAAGCACACGCTTGAACACTTAGCTCATAGCGGAGCTCCTGTCACTCTTGGCCCTTCCGACCAGAGTCTGACTGGACCTGTTGTACCCCCATCTTTCTCCTTCTTGTTTGTAACCCCACTGCAGACTTCGAGCACCTAGGCACAGGAATAAAGTCACTGACCAACTCAAACTAGACGTAGGTCACGTTGCCTAAACCAGTATAAACCCTATGTCATTGAGTGTTAGGCCACCTCCGATCACAACATACGACAAAACTATAAATATTTACTTGTTGGTGACTTTTTGCACCGACAGTTGGCGCCGTTCGTGGGGAAGATGTTGTATGTTCAACACTTTTTGGTCATCAGATGACCCACTTTTCTGCCACCTTCACCATGGCGGGCTTAGGCGATATGATTCACTTTGGCTCACTAGAATTTCTCGCGCTCCCACTTGTTGGGATGTGGGTTCCACCCATCTTCGAGCCATCCTAGGCCTTCCTCCTCGGAAGCCTAGACTTCGTCGCCAACCAGCTCGGCGTACTACACCTCTGCGAGGAGGCACTCATTCTGACACCCATTGGAGGGGCACCCTCCATCGACTCTGGGATGCACGACTTCGACAATGTGGCATCCGCGCTTCATTCTGAGCAAACTCTCTGCTCAAACCCCGCTGTGAGTAACGTACATACTGTTATATACATGTTATTCTCTATCTTCCGCCGATTATCTAGAGGGACCCCGTTGTCCCTGCCGTGACCGCCATATGATCGGTTCCCCTATGGCCTCGCATCTCCCGCAGACGCGTACGCCCGGGGGCTCTAAAGGATGCCGGCGCTGCCCCCAGTCACATCCGAATTCATGGGGATGGCAAGCTATGCTCCCACCTGTTTCCTTGACCTCATGGATGACGATGTTGATAGTGATAGCTCCAGCATCGGTGACATGGCACCTAGCCACCGTCTGTCCTGGCCTCCTAGGAGTGCGCTATGGCGGACGCTCTGGGACAGCCACCGGTGGTAACGGAGTCCTTGCAGACTCATGCCCCCCGAATCCTCATGCCGAGACCTCCAAGCTCGAACAAGAGCACGGCAAAGAAATATGACAACAGTGGCTGCACCAGCCACCGACTACGCCAGCGTGCTCGGTGCACCACGTTGTGCCCCATGTGCATAGATCGGCGAGTGGTGCCCGAGGTCGCGCCCGCCGGCTCTAGCGCAACACCATGGATAGGGGGAATGAACCCCCACAGTTTGCTCAGGCCAATCAGAACATCGCTGCCGTGGCAATGCTTCTGCGCGGCCTCCCTGAGCCGAACGACCCACAAGAACAGGCGATCCACCGAAACCTCCGGGCACTAGTGGGGACCGTCGCCGTTCAATAGGCGGAGAGCTCCATATCGTGACACTGACTCATAGCCTCTCTCCCCACCATGGGAATGGGGACACAGCAGACGAGTCGCTCCACCTACTCACCGCTACAACTACCAAGTGCAGCACAAGAGGTCGCACCCATGCCTCGCCTTGACTTGATGAACGCTCTGCACCGACCGCCTGTATACGCGCGGCTTGGGCTGAACCGAGATGCACGCAGCAGCGATCAGAGTCTTAGCCCTGATGGTCTAGGACCATAGAACTTTGTCCAATGCCTCCAGCGAGTGCCACTCCCACTGCACTCCAACAGATACCGAGGCAAAGGCAAGGCCAAGCGCTAGGATCAGGACAAGGGCCCCTCCACACAGAAGGGGAAAAAGAACAGAAAAGATCACCACCGACTGGCCAACTACGCGTTGGTCGCCACAGCTGATCACATGGGAAAGCAGCCCTAGTAGGACCCTTCGGGCCACTTCCATGTTCTCATGGAGAGCCCATGCACCAACCATGCCTACCCCGTCAAACACCTCTATGATAGGCCGGCGGGCCAAAGGAAGAAAAAAGTGCCTTCTATGATAGGCTGGCGGGCCAAAGGAAGAAAAAGGCGCCTTCTGCGATAGGCCGGTGGGCCAAAGGAAGAAAAAGGCGCAGAAGCAGCGGCCAAGAAAGGGGGCATAGCGGACAAGGATCCGAATGACTGAAGGTTGAAGTGATCCGACCGAGCGTCTACCGACTGAAGGACGACAACAACGACATTCTCACCAAAAGCTTGGAACAGCTATGCCATTTTTTCTTCCCCTAAATTTTAGTCTTACCATTGTTTACTTAGCGTTTGCTCCTATAAGAGCACCTTGACCCGAACACTTTTTGGCCCGGGTCACTCGGGGGCTCCATGAGGGTACACTACTACCTCTCTTTTTTGTTTACTATCATATGATGAAACTCCTTCTTACGTAGCATTGCTTTAAAACATTCCGACTGATCGCACCCCGCCTTTTCCTATGGTTACAAGCAGCTGAGCCTCGCGAGCCACACCCTGGGCTCCCAAGGTTGTAGCCTACGGGACGAAAGGGCAAGGAATGAGAAAGAAAGAATAAAAAACAAAATTATGCTAAGGGAAAAAACTAAGGAACGAAAGGGACAAGCTTCCCCGAACAGAGTGACTCCATCACAAAAAATGAAACCGACTATAGTCATTAAGTACACAAGAAAGTTTACATGGGGGCTCCCCCACAAACTTAATCTTTTTACATCTACTAAACTTCTTATACTTCACAAACTATTGGGGTGGCTCGGCGGGATCTATTGTCGGTACGATCGGCGAAGGCGCAGGCTGCTCACTCCTCGGCGGGACAACATTCGGCTCGGTCGAAGCCAGGGCAATGTCCACCTCTTACCCTAGCTCCATATCAGCCGTAGGCTGGGCGACGTCCTCCCAATGCATGCTTCTGGCCATGTCTTCACAGCGGACATCCATCACCCACTACGTAGAGACTTGCTCTACCACCAACCTTGCATGCGGCAGCAAGCTCTCCCCGAGCGTTTAGATGTCCTTCGTGCTCAAGCTGTCAGCATACCCGCTGCAGATGGTGGCAAAGTCTAGGTTTGGGTGGTACGTCGCCACCAAAGTCAACACCCCTAATGCTCTATAGAACAACCCACTTGTGATAAGGTCCCGGACCACATCCAGGACCTCCGCTAGCTGGACAGCAGGCGTGCTAGTACTTAGCTCCGACCCGAAGACCTTCGAGATGACAAGCTAGGCAACATTGCGGATCTGGTCAAGTTCACCATCAAGAGCACGTCGCCCTTCATGGTACTTGGCCAACTCCTCTGCATTTCGGCTAAAAGTCGCCTTGACCATCTCCAGGTCCTGCTCCAATGACTTCACCTTTCTGCCCAGCTCTGAAAGAAGGGCGACAAGCTCAGAAATAGGCTGAAAGAAGAAACTAACATGATGAAAAATAGAAAAGGTATGTACCAATGCGAAAGTTCTCAAGGGTGGAGAATTCCTTTGCCTACCAGGCCAACTGCTCGCGCAGCTGGGCGCTCGCCTCCTCCATCCCCATCACCCAGCCACGAAGCATGAGCACTTCTCGGTCTGCCTCCAACCGAGCCTTCCGCTCTGACTCCATGGCCTTCCACGCCAACTCTAGGGCGTTCCACTCTGACACCAAGGCGCTCCGCTCTGACTCAAGGGTCTCCAGGGATTTTTGGAGTGCCGCCTCGGTGTCCGCCAGGGATGTTTGCAACCCTACCTCAGTCTCCGCCTGGCAGGCCTTCGCCGCCTCAATCCCCCGCTCGGTGGCGGTCGCCCGCTCTACTGCATGCTGTCCCTTTGCCTACGCCGTGGTTGCCTCAGTGCTCGGTCCTGGGACTCGTGGTGGGCGGACTCTAGCTGATGCTCAAGCTCAGCCACCTAGGCATGCTCCATCCGCAGGAAGCGGGACTTACGGGATGACATCTCCTTCAGACCCTACGAAAAGCAAGCATGCTGAGGCAAATAACAAGATACCCAGAGGTCAAGGACAAATACGAGGAAACTCACCTCCGTGGTGAGTTGTAGGTTGACCTAGACTAACTACTAGGCGGACTTAACCCGCTCCTGGGTGTCCTCGAGCTTCAAGGACATGTTGGTGAGTTCAGACACCGTGGCAATTCCTTCCCCCAAGGTTGTCCCAGAGCTAACACTCCTAGGAATCCTGAAGGACGAACGCAACTTTGTTGGGTCCTCAGGGGAGGGCCACTCCAGGTCACCCTCCAATAGCCGTTGGAGGGCCCAGCCTCTGACTGAACCACCGCCAGCTCCCACGACGACACCGATAGCTCCACCATGTCCTCCACCTTATCGTCGGACGGGATCTCCACCACCTCATTTGCATGGGACATAGCCGGGTGTTCTAACCCCACCCCGGCCACGTCTCCCCTCGGCGCCTTTGGCTCCGACCGCAAGGGTGAGCCATGCAGCCCTCCACCTGGCGAGGCAGGGAGCTTGGTCTCCCTCTCCTCTTTCGCCGTAGCTGGTGGAGGGGCCACAAGAGTTAACTCCGACACGACCTCCACTGTTAGCACCAGGATCGCCGCCAATGCCGACGCCGCCGCTGCCACCGTACTAGCAACCGACCCGAGGGGCACCAGCCCCGGAAGGGAAGGGTTTGCCGCCACCACCCTGTTCCCCCATCACTCGCCACAACATGCTATAGGGTGTGCCTCCTAGTCTCCTACACGAGAGTTGGGGCGATGCTCAACCCCATCATCGCCCGACCACTGACAAAAAAGTGCAGGTAAGTCACACTCCAAAAAGACTCAATAGCAAAAGATCGAAAAGAAACAAAGAAAAACATACCGGGAGGTAAGTAGCACGACTCTGAAGGCAAGACCCAATTTTGACGGGCCTATAGGGCAAGGACTGCTCCCAGGCTATGACCCACACCCCCTCACTTCAGCCGAGGGCAGAGTCATCCCAACCAGCTCCTGCCCCGCTTGTGGTTCACCGCGACCCTTGGCTCGGGACTCCCCAACCGGTGCAATAGGCGAGGCATCCTCCGGCTGTGAGTCGTGCGCTGGCACTGGTCCAGGCGATGCACAGGTGCCAGTCCACTCCTTGGACCGCCCGGCTTGCTTGGCCACATCCGCGGCAGGCGGGGATAAGACCGACGATGCCGCCGAGGTGTGCAGTGACGGCGCTTGCTTTGCCTCCTGCTCGCTGATGACATCTACGCTCGCTGCACGCTTCCTTAGCATGGGAACCACTACGCGCCTTTCCACCTCCTACTCATCACCAGCAGACATCGCCATAGGGTTGCGACGCTTCGCTAAGGTCACAATGACCTCCCGACTTTCCTCCTCCTTGGAGAAAACCATGTCATCCACATCTATGGGATCCTCTGACTCGAGCTCCGACTCGACGTTGCTCCTATGTTCCCCGGCCTTCACGCGTCGGGTGATCTCCTGCTCCTTCTCTTGCTTCCGCCAAACCTCCTTAGTTCTCTTCTTCTTCCTAACATCCGCCGCCTCCTTCTGGGCAGCCTGTTGGGCCACGCCCTTTGATCCCTTGGGAAGGTGCAGCTAAGACTTGTAAACTCCAAGCCCCTATGGAACTGGTGCGTCAAAATCAAAAAATAGGAAGGCAGAGGAAGAAGCACAGACTAAATAGAAGGGAGCATACCAGTCTGGACATGACCGTAGAGTTGAAAGGTGTGGGCTTCCCATCGATCTTCTCTTTGGGCTTCAGCTGCAGCACTCGGTCAAGGTGACTCTAGACCTCGTCGTTCGACAGCTCCTCCGGTGATGCATGGTCTGGGTATATCAGGCCATTGTACTTCCACATCGGCTGCGTCCTCTCCGCCAATGGCGCAACCCAGCAGCGGTAGAGGGTGTGTAACCCCCGCACCCCGTCAAGGCCATGCCGCACGAGCTTTCGCAGCTCCTCCTCAATGATCTCCACCTTCTTCTTCTCCCAACGGGCACAACCCCATGACCAACTATCCTACTTCTCCGGCCTACCACCGGTGAACACTAGGAATGGCGCCTCCGTCGGATTCCTGATATAAAACCACTCCCCGTGCCACCCCTAGTTCGAGTTGTAGGGGATATACGTGGGATACGAGCCTCCCATGCTCAATTTCCTCTACAGGGTGAAACCCCCCACTGGCGTGACCTCAGGCGAATTCCCCACCGGCAAAGCTTGCCTAGAGAACAACCGGCGGAAGAAATCTGCGTGCGGCTCCATCCTAAGGAAGGCCTCATAGATAGTGACAAAGCGAGCGATGTGCAGCACCCCCATCGGATTGAGGTGCTGCAGCTCCAGACCCCACTCATTGAGGAGTCCGCGCAGGAACCAGTGCGTGGGGTATCCTAACCTACGCTCATGGAAGGCAAGAAAGGAAACCACCTCGCCAGGCCGAGGTTGCCGAAACTCCTCCCTCCCAAGAGCCCTCTAGTGCACCACCTCCTTCGGTGACAGAAACCCCTTCACGGCAAAGGCCTTCAACACCAACTCCCTCACCGTGGATGACCTCCAGTCCTACATTTTTCTTTGAGATCATGAAAGGATTTGTGAGTTTTTCTCTTCTCCCTCTTTCTCTCCCTTTTTCTTTCCTAGAAACCACCATGACTCTCAAAGAACGCTCTCAGCAAGAAGGAAAAAGAAAGGAGGCGGTAGATGAGGAATAGGTGAAAGAACAGGGCAAAAACCTTCTCCCTCCACCTACTTAAGGAAAAGGGTGCAGCAGTTGGGGTAGGCACGCTGATCGAGAGAGACGAAATGGCGGAGCGAAAAAACCCTCTCTCTTTCCCATTTATTGCAAATGGGACGCACCCTGACCAATGAGACACGCCCTGCCTGATGGAATGGCGCCTGATCAGATGGGACGTGGACTGGGCATGCCCACCACTACTGCACAA